>NC_142613.1:16277045-16428560 GCF_059453375.1 Lepisosteus platostomus
TAAGTAAGGTTATGCAAATTAAAGGACTGGACAAAGCAAACAGATGTCATATACATTAGCAATAGTGAGGTATCGTGCGTTTAAGTGCGTTTAATAGAGTCAATTTCTCAATGGCTTGTTCAACGAATATATATTTTTTAGTAACTGTGTATACTGTACGTCTCGTAAGGCTGGAGTCAAGTATTGGCAGAACAAAATAGCATTTGGTAGTGTATGAATGTGGTAAATGTATATATGTACATATCCCTTTTGTGTTAAAATATACATCTTGTATATAAATGTAAAATTGTAGAAGTGTTGATCCTACAATTCACTTTAGTTCACTTTGACTCAACAACCAGATGTAGCATCACTGAGACAGAAGTCTAGTTTATAAACGATATTTTTTTGTGATTCATATATTACTGAATAACACTCTTGGAGATATACTAGTAGAAAATTCTGGCATAGAAATGCAATGTGAGTTTTAATTTGTAGAACTACTTTTTAGAAGCTCTCTGAAGATGGGGTACATATTTACATAAAGTTGATTAGACATGGAAACAAAATGCAGAACTTATTAATTGAATTGAGAGATCCCATGTTCCCAAGCACTGCATGCTAAACTTATAGTTTAGCAAGGGAAGACATGGTAGGTTGATCTGATGTCAAAATGATATTTTAATTTTTGGGCAAACAAAACCAAGATGTTTAACTGAATTGAACAGCTATGTTAAGTGATTTTCTTATCACATTGCACACAACTATGAAGCCTTTTGTCCATCTCCTTACAAGTGTATCTTGTATTGAACAACACTCCTTTGTTCAATTAAAAAATAACTTTGTATATCTATATATACAGTATATTATTTTGTTTTTAGTGTTTATTACTAGTATTCCAAAACAGTCTCCAAACGTTTCTTATGAACAGCTCTCCTATCATTTTCTTCCTTAAAATCAAATATAGTTGCATTCAGAAATTTGGTGCAGGGAGACTGTTTAACTGCATAGGGTTTTTAAAGTTTAGATTTACCCCTTAGATTTACAGTTAAGCCTTGTAATCTGCATTGGGTCGGTGTCAGACTGAAGTGAGCATGCAGATGAGCTAATTTCTTTAAAATTGACAAAGCATAATCTTACCCATGTTTTCCTAAATGGTTTGAGGTACAGAGACATGCATAAACAGAATGAAGAACCAATAAGATGAGTATCAGGACCAATATCATTTGTTGCCTTTTAATGCATTAATTTAAACATCAATCTATGCAGAAATGTTTGGTCATAATTATGACAACACCAAGCCCAAAGTTTGGCTAGCTCAATGGAAAAAGTATAATAACTAGTAAACTTAATTTTATATAGCACCTTTTAAAGTGGCTTCTTAAAGAGCTTTACAGTTTGAAAAAAAAAAGTACACAATGAGAGGAGACAGCACAATCATAACTACATTAAGGGTTTGGAATAGAGTAGGAAAGCAAAAGGGCAGATACAGAACCAGTTAAATAAAAGCCCTTCTAAAGAAGAAGCCTTTGAGTCTTGATTTGAATGTTCTCAAGGTGAACCCAGATATCTTTATAAATAAACTATGATAAAAATATAATAAAGATAACACCTACACGAAATGAGACAGTTCAAATTTACATTACCAGAACTCAGTGAACTGTAGGTACAAGTCAGCTTGCTCTGGGCCAGTAATGGTTCTTTACATAGATATATGGTTATCATTCCATAGTACTTTGAACCTGTGTCAGACATGCGGTGACTGATACAATATATATGCAGCTTTCTTTGATTTATCTCACAATGAATTGAAGTGGGAGACCGTAATAGGACATTGAATTATAGATAAAAGGCAAAAAGAAAAAATAAAGTATATATTTTCAATAAGAATTGTTTTATATAACACAGAGGAAATGAGATGCAGTTTTGTGACGGAGCTACCTCTTAAAGGAAAAAAAACTGTAGAATGAAGTACACCTAGTCTAATCAAGTAATTAGCACTCAGATGAAGCACAATTCCACATGAGAGGATGGAGCTGTCAGGATAGACTCTGCAGGGAGTTAACCACTCCCTTGGGTTAATTAAGAGCCATTTAAGCACATCTAGGACAAAGAGGGTTTAGCCAGAAAGGAGGGTGAGAGTGATGGAGAGGAGTTCTCATTTACTAATAGCTTAAATAAGCTTCACTATTCATTATTTACTAACAATCCTGCAGTGCCATATTCAGTTAGTCTCACTCCAAACAATTGTCCCTAAAGTCTCATAAACTCAAATCTTTGCTCCCACTCTTTACCAAGCAGTAGATCTTCACTAACAACCAGTCACAGTTCTCTCTACTGGCTGATCCTGTTTAACCAGGGATCCCTCTCTATAACTACCACTTGTGCCCCTGACAGCAGCTGCCAGTTTTGTCACACCAAGTTCACCTGCAGTCCTCTCTCTCACAGTTGTGGGGAGAAGTTACAGTGCTACCTTGCCAAGCAATGCCCCACTCCTCCTGGTGTTAATGTCTCCAGTCATCCCTGGTTCAGATAGACAACCTTGGCTCAGAGAGGCAGTCCTGCCCCTCGGCAATGCACTTTAACTCCACTGATCGTGGCAAACAACTATTATGTATTCTGCCTGTTCAGCACTTGTGACATCCCTCAGTATAACCTACAGTAAGCTGCATTTTCTCAAACATCCCTTGCTGAGTCCTACAGGATTGTAAGCCAGCTCATCCTGTTACTAAAGGAAACCTCTGTTCTGGAGCACTCACATTCCTTCCTATTTAGAACCTATGAACCGACTCAAGCCTTTTCCATCCTAGCTATACTTGTAAGCCTCATAATGAGCCTAGAGAAGTGTCTAATTCCATGCAGGTCTTTAGACAGCTCCTTTACATCCATCCATTTTCTAACTGCTTTATCCAGTATAGGGGTGCCAGGAGTCTATCCCAGCAAACAATGGACACATTGGATGCCAGACCATCACTGGGCACATATAGACACACACACTCACACATTTTCACCTAAGTCGATTAGAGTACCAGTATGTCTTTGGACTGTTGGATGAGCTTCCATCCTTATGCGGAATTCCATTCCCTCTGATTGCTAATTACTCACTTAGGTGTTATTCTATATATATTTTTCCATTTCTAATATTCTAAAGATATTTTCAAATATTCTACAGATATTTTTCCCTTAAAAAGCATCTCAATCAAAAAGCCACCTTGCAGTATCTCTCAAACACTTTTTAGGATACCACAAAACAATTGACAAAAGATACAGGTAAGCGCATATTAGTCAATTAAAAAGAATGTAAATGTGAATTACAAAAGTTCTAAGACCTGGTCTGAATCAAACACTGACCTGTATGATCTGAGCTGGGAGACCATTCCGCTGTCCCTTGTGTTCTGTGCGTCAAAGGCCACAGTTTGAAGAGTGCAAATTACATATGGATGTGTAGAAGTTTAAATTCACTGATGTACACTGATGTACACATGTGCTTAACAACACAAACTGCACTACAATAATTCTAGTGTAGTCAGTATCCAAACTTTTCAAATCCTTAAATGTTAATGGGAGTATTTTTAATTTTATTCTGATATCCAGTGCCAGTGCAAAGAAGCTAAAGCAGAAGATGTATGCTCATGTATTTTAGTGTAGTTAAGATTTAAGCACTCTGAATCTGTTACTATCCTTATAGAAGACAAACAATGTCCAATTTAAACAAATTGTTTTCTGTCAGTTAGATAAGATTTATAATAGAACAATACCAACAACCCTCTGTGAGATGATATGATTAACAGTACAGTATCTATGGCAGCACTGTGGTCTAGCAGGATAAGAATAGATAAAAACAGTTGTCAGTCATAGGCAGATTATTAGTAACTAACCAGAGCTGTTCATATATAGTAGTACTATTAGTACTATGATTCAATCTGTACTCAGAATGAAAAAGCTCATATAACTTCTTTGTAGATAAATGAGTTTGTAATAGAATAGCAGCAGGCTGTTCAAGAACCATTGTTGAGATGATAAGCTAAATATTTGCTGATAATTACTTAGGCTGCAGACTGTGTTGTCATTAACAAATGGATAATAATGACAAGTGGCAAGGTAATAAATAGAGATCTAAATGATCATGTGGGTGACAATCAAACAAAGTAACATGTTTATATTTATATTATTTTTAAAATTTTAATATATCAAGGTAGAGTGAATATAATCTAAGGAGTCATGATTGATGATCATTTCAGATAGATGCAGAGGACAGATTGAATGAAACTCAAAGATGCAAATAAAGTCTTAAACTTTACATTAAATGAGTTATTTTCAGAAGTGGAATCAGATTTTCTTCTTTCACTTGTTTGCCCAAAAACACGTTATGACACTGTCACGAACAGTTCTTTCCGGGCCCTATGCGGACGACGCGATCCAGAATAGTGAAGACACAAGGGGAAAAATATCATGCAGGAGTCGGTCAGGAGACAGGGGGGCGTGTCCATGCAGTGCTAGTGTCCGGGGGGAGTGAATCCAGGGCGAACAATCCAAGGGTAAATCCAGAGGAGGAATCCAAGACGAAAGGTTAAGTCCAAGACCAGGGGATCCATCCGTAGTTAAAAACCAGAACCGGGTCGGGACCGGCGGGACAAGGAATCAGGAACATGAAACTAAAACCATAACGGAGCCAGACGCCGCAGGACCCCGGGCTCTCACGACACGGAAATCAATGAGAAGCCAGGAGTGAGGTCAGCGTCTGGCTTTTAAAGGGGAACGGGAATAGGGAACAGGTGCAGAGAATGGGAAGGAACGAGGAAGGGCTGGAGCTCCCTTAAGAGGAGGGGTTAGCGATCGTGACAGACACATTATTAGGGTTGTTGGTATTGATTGAGGGCAAATAAATGAATAGTCTATCTATCCAAGCATCCATATTCTAATCGCTTTATCCAGGAGAGGGTGACGGGGGAACTGGAGCTTATCCAGGCAAGCAACAGCTCAAGGCAGGATACACCCTGGATGGGATGCCAAATTCATTACAGTGCACATACAGACACAAACACTCATCCCAAAAGTCATTTAACCTACCTGATCAGTATATCTTTGGACTGTGGGAGGAATCCAGCACAAATGGAGGAAATACACATGAACATGGGGAGAAGATACAAACTCCCTGCAGATAATACCTCAGGAATTAATCACAGGGCCCTAGCACTGTGAGGCAGCAGTCCTAACCACACACAGATGCAGTAGTTTAGTGTCTCTTTAATTACGTTCAGATTTACACCCATGAGATTTAATGGCTTGAAGAATATTGTTGTACCAAGGAGTTTTTGACTTGTGGAATGTTTTGACTTTCAGGAGACCATGGCTGAGGAGCTGAATGAATTAGAGGAGCTTAGTGGAGAGACACAGGATATGAACTCAACTGTCTCTGAAACAAACATCACCTACTCCTTTTACTATCAGCACTCTCCCTCTGTGGCAGCAAGCTTCATCCTAGCATACTTGTTCATCTTTGTCCTGTGCATGATTGGGAATGGATTGGTGTGCCTAATCGTGCTACGGAATAAGAGAATGCGAACCGTCACCAACCTCTTCATTCTTAATCTGGCCATCAGCGACTTGCTTGTGGGAATCTTCTGCATCCCAACTACACTGGTGGACAACCTCATTACAGGTTAGCCTCCTCCTGGAGCCACACTACACTAGGATCAACTGTGCCTTATTAAAATTGATGTCTTATGTTATGGTAAAAGCAGAATTGTTTCTTTTCTGTAGCTAACGAGCAGCACTGTATTGTTAGTTTTGGAGGTTTCTTGGGAGCCTGCCGCTTATTACTGTGTTCAGGTAAAGTTGAGTCATGCATGTGCTCGATAAGATACATCAGGCATCTTAGAAATCACATATAGCTCACGAGTTTGAAGATACTCTTGATTAAAAGAAAACAATCTGAATAAATCTGAGAGACCTGGAAAGGAATATTAAGTTTGTCCACTTAATCAGACTGGGAAGTCACGTGAAACAAAGTCAGTGTAACAGTAGTGTGAAAAGAATACACAGAGGTTAATTCGAATCTGAAAAGTAGAAATACTGTAGCTTGTGTCTTTAAGTATGTAGAAGAGAGGGTGACAGAACAGAAATATAAGGCAAAGATGTAGGGTAGGGAAGATAAAAAACATAAAATGTGACAGTGAGTAGGGTAGGTGAAATCAGGGCTAAAAGAGATGGACATCTGGGCAGTGAATTCCAGGGAAAGTGTTGTAGGCAGAAATCTGTATATGAAAAGATTAAACAGAGATTAGTCTATCGTTAAGTGCTAGTGAACTATGTGAACACTGAATGGCAAAGGAAACTGTGGACACTAAATGTATTTGTGTTAGGACATGTGGCATGACATGATTGGGGGTTCTGGTAAAAAGAGTTCCAGTTCCAACATTGCAGTTGCAACAAGTTTAAACCACACAATGGATGGCAATGAATATGTATTAAGTGAAGCAATCATTTAATAGATGGTAACAGAGCTGGAAAAATTATTTGTAATGCACCTTGTTATGAAAAGTAAGTGTTGCTTCTTGAGAAACTCTGCCGTCTTTGAAACGTTTTAATAAACCATTAGGGTTTATTATGTAACTCCCACTTATCATTTAAGTAGCTAGAATGGTTTAATTTGAACACAGATCTAGGAGTTCGAGCCAGACTAATCACGTGCTGTAAAACTCTGTGAGCGCATTTCTACAATAACAAATATTATCTGTTTTTCGTGTCTGCTCGAAGATCATTACAGAATGGGTGAGAATGCATTCTGCTATACAGGGTTTATATACAAGTTTACATAGTGTCTGCCCAGCAGTCAATCCATATAATTGATTTGACTTATGTTCTTCTTCTGTATTGTTGATTAGTTTAGTAATTTTACCTATAATAGTAACTTGAGAATAGAGCACCTTTAATTACCTTGTATAGTGAGTTTTGAAAGTTACATTTTTTTAAAATACATTGAAAAAAGGGTATTTTTTTAAACGAGTTTGACAATTGTCAATTGGGTTATAACAAGATTTTGGCAGTTCTTTATACAAAATGTCAGGTTACAAAGCCTTTTGCGGCTTCTTTCACATAACGGCTGAATAATATTGCCAATTCAACTCGCTACTTTCTACCAAATGAATGGCCTGCCCTTTGTAACCACTGTGCTGAAATCTTGTTTAGTTGAAAAATATCTGTGCCAATTTCTCTAAACAAAGTGAGGAATCTTAATTTCTTCTCTTTTTTTTTCTCTGGATAATAATATTTTGGCTGACTAGGTTCATGTTGAATAACAATTAGATTGATACATCTATGCAAAAATACAGCATTTCAGGAATGTCTGGCTGCCTTGAACATTTAAGCATCATTTCTAAGATCATAGGAAGTGCAAAGCAGAATCAAGGAGACCTACAGTAGCAGTCCTATGGTTAGATCTAACCAATACATATGGAACTATACCTCACAAGTTGGTTATCACCAAGATATAGATCTACTATGTTCCAGTTAGGTTTCAAGTGCTCCTTCAAGACTGCTTCAATTGTTTCAAGATACACTTCACAAGTAGGGAAGAGGCAGAGGTTGGAGGTAGGCATCATCGCTGGATTAGTTCAAGTAGGTAGCTGCGTCAGCATGCGTAGGCTGCAAAGGAACAGGTAATGAGTTTATTCCATGCTGATTCCATGCTGGGTTTATTCCATTTTATTTTCAGCATGGAATACCTGTTCCTTTGCATCTTCACTGGATGCACTATATCAGTCATCTTGTTTTCTGCAGCACCTGCAGCACCTGCACCTTCTTGTGAAATCAGAAAACTTAAGCAGAGGAGCAATTCTGGCAAGTGGCATCCAGCAGGTTGCAATTAGTGTGTTCATGGATGATCTGACTGTTACAGCTACAGTCAGTGCCAGAGGCCAGGTGGATACTAGAAGACCTCGTAGAGCTCATAAGCTAAACTAGAATGGAGTTAGACTAGACTAAAATAAAACCTTATTGTACAATGTATCTGCCACAAATGTAAAGTTGTTCCTATGTGAATCATAACTTTTATAAGATTTTTGTATTATCTATAATTGTGGGAGCTATAATGGAACTTTTTCAGTAGTGGATGGCATGGGAGTGTGGTTGTTGGTGCTACTGTTTTCCATCTCATAGGATGAGGTTTAATTCTTGTCTTTTGTGTGGAAGACAAGGTTCTCACTCTTGCTACATAGGGTTTGTTTCACAATCTAAAAAACATGCTATCTGGGTTATTTGGAATCTCTAAATTCTGTGTGTATCCCAGTGATGGAGTGGCATCCAGGGTTTATCCTGCTTTGTGTCTATTGTATATCAGCAATTCAGTCCTGTATTGAAATTGAATAGATGGATATTAATACCAGTTTCACTATCATGGTTCTTTCAAATCTTATGAAGGTGGCCTGTTGTGACTATCTCAGCACTGATCAAGTCATTGTTTACTCTTTATGAAGATAACTAATTTCCTTATCTTTTCCATGAGCTTCTCTTAAAATAATAAGTTATTGAGTAGGGCATTTTTGTTTTCTTTGTCTTTCTGTCATATTAATGTGAACTCCACTAGCTGCGGTACTATCACCAAACAATTCCTAGTCAGCTCTGCCTTCAGACTTGGAGTGGGCAATATTTCTCATACAAAGTCCACCAGTTCCATTATTCACTTGCAGTAGTCTGTGGAAAGTACTTGAGGTACTTCTATTTCATTTTTCAAATGATTTTGCAGCAGGATCTCCTTGCCCATTTTTTGCCAAGTATCTAAACAATGGAATGTTAAAACAAGAAAGAAAAAGTCAAATGTTTACCTATAAAATATTTCATTATCATGATTTAAGATTATTAATGATGTTAAAGGACATTCACATCACTGATTATTGAAGGTGTAGCCCTGACCTACAGGAAATGAAGGAGCCTGCTTTCTATGAAATGTGACCTGCTTTCCTCACAGGGCTCACAATTTACGTGTAGACTAGTAACTTCCATTGTATTACTCCTCTAGGCTGGCCCTTCACCAACTCCGTCTGTAAGATGAGTGGTCTGGTTCAAGGCATGTCTGTGTCTGCCTCCGTCTTCACTCTTGTGGCCATCGCAGTTGACAGGTGAGTGTGGCTGTGTGTTGTAATTGAGAGTGCTGCTGGCCTGCCTAATCAAAAGGTATCTACCTACACATATACTGTACATACTACTCAAAGTATACAATGAATATTGTGTTGACATGATTCCTCTAGTTCTGCATACTGTTCAGATCCCCTTATTTCGTCAAGGGTCAATGTTCCTTTTTTGCAAAGATTGGGTTTTTCTTAAAGCTATTTTATGCTGTGAGGTTCATATCCAAAGCTTAGTGATAGACGATTCTCTGAGATTGAGGTTCAGACCTGGGGTCTGACTTCATATGCTGCTGTACAATACTTGCTGTGACTCAGGTCTGCTGTTAATTAGTCTCTGAGGGTGCTAGAGAGTTTAGAGAGCTAGACTGCAATAGAAACCATTGTGCATCATGAGCTCGTGTCATTTCCCTCTTCTTGAGAAGAAGGCTGAAATTTGGGGTCTGACTTCCAAATGCTGCACCCCTGTATATAGAAGGTTACAGCTTACCCACCAATGGGGAACAACGTCTTGAGCAGAATTATATTCATGTTGCTTGTGTACACGAAGAATGCTGACTATATTGTTACTCTCAAATGGGATGGGAAACAGTCCTATTTTCCTAGGTTATTATGAATGAAATAACCAGACGTTTTTACACATTAAATGATTTTTTGTTTTTTATTAGACTATTGTTTTTTAAAGTACAAATGTATTGTTTCTTTTTTTGTCATGATTATGGATTTTCAGGAATTCAGAGTGAATAGGACATCCTCAAAAACAATGCCACCCAATATATGTGTATGTATGTTACTCTTATCCTTACCAAATAGTGTATAATATATGGGTTTTAACATACTCTGTAACAAAAATACCTGTTAATGAGAGATTTAATTGTGGTATGAATACAAATCCCAGTATGAGATTTCTATTTTTCTTAATTATTCATTATAGTGACTTAATGAATACATTTTTATGATTAATTTTTCATACCTTTTTTTTCGTTATTCCAGTTCACTTTTTGTTCTTTCCGTCCTCCGTAATTACACGCTGTTACAGAAAAACTTTTTATATTGTCAGTTAAATTATTCTCCAATTTTATCAACTTGGTTTTGTTTTTGTTAAATCTATTTAACAATCTTGATTAGTGACTTTACATCTCGCTTGAATAATTTCAAAAAATAAGTTCATTGTACATTCAAAATTCACAGTGCACAGTAAGTGCCCATTATTAGCAATATGTCGGTGTCCTGGTGCTATGTTGGTCTCAAGTGGGTGTTGCCATTATTTTGGCTGTTGTCTTAACAACAGGAGCTTATTGTCTGATACATGACATAACTAAAAGTTACACTTTGTGTTATCAGAATTACAGAGCTGAAAACAAGGACAAGAGGGATTGCTGATTAGGTTTGGTTGGTTTATGTGTTAGAGCCTCCCACCTTCCAGGACAGTAGAGGATTCCCCTCACAAAAAAACATTTATTTTTATTTTTAATTTCTTTGGGCAACTTTTTCTACCATATACAAAATATAACACCTTTCTGTGTCCTTCAGGGCAGATTCACTGTCCACTAGCATGAGAAGGAGCCAAGCAAAAGACAGAGAGAAAGTCATAGTCACACCTAGAGTGCATATGCATGCCCCAGAGCTGAGAATATACAATCACTTATGTTGATAAAGCAGCAAAAGTAGAAAACTATCACAATATCCCTTCACACATATCCCTTCATATGCATGACTATTATAACTTCCTGTTCTACCCTTCATTTGCTGTACCCTGGTATATTGTATAATGCAGATTAAGGAACATTTTTGCTATCATGTCACATGTTTCAAAAAACATACATCATGTTTTTTTGTGAGAAAACAGTTTCCTAATGTCAGTTGTTAATATAGTATGTGCATTTCATGTTTATGGATAGATTTATAATCAGGCAAAGAAACGTCCTTCCCTACTGATGAGAAAACTAAGGAGAGGAACAGCATAGTGGCATTTGAGACTGAACAGAGCAAGACTGAAGATGCTGAGAAAAAATAAAACGGCCAAGATCAAAATCAGGTGCCAGTGTGACCAACACTAATATGAGTAAGGTCCATGGTAGCTCCATTTACAACAAAAGTGAGAGATATTATCAGGTACAGTAGGTTAGAACTAGCTGAATCACAAGCCCAGAGTCAACAGTTTTTTGTGACTCAGTAGCTAAAATCCAAGCACCAGTTTCATCCAGAGCTAAAGATCCTGACAGAGATTACATTCAGGAAAAGTTCAGCAAAGTCCAATGGCTTTAGGAAGGTTTGCAAGTGAAAAACCTAGTGAGAGCCTGCATAGTAACAGCCATTAAAGCGAATGTTAATCTAACTACAGCCTGCATTTGGTGATCTAAACCGAATGAAAGAACCCTGATAAACTTTAAAGAAAATTGTCTTCTATAAAATATATACAGTGTCAGGGTCACTTACAGTATTATTAAAAACTTGGTTAGAGCAATCAGTCTACAACTGAATTTTCACTGATTTGACAAATGAAATGCTTTCAATTATGGAACAGAATGTACTTTTTGAATTACTTATGGTGATTACTTTTTTCTTTCTTATTGTAGTTGAGACATGAGACATTTCAGTCAGAATTGTTACATCTGGATAGCACAAAATGACCATGACCACAAAAGGTCCCTGATGATTGTATAAGGTTCTGTCTCAATTCTTATAAGAATTACAAACAATTCTACCATTACCACTGGTACAGTTATGTCTTGTAATAACTGTACTGTGTAACAACTTCAGTTTAACTTTTTGGGAATGCATGAAACATTGAATAGTTTGTTATGGGGAGGCATGACAGCAAATACATTGCATTGGTCAACAAGCTGGACATTGACACTGATTTTCTACAGCTTTATTGTGGTATACTAATTGTCATAGTAAAATGACGATTTGTCAGCATTTTGGGATGTAGTAAACGTACTGATATATGAGAAAAGTGAACGCTGGTCAGTCTGGCAAAGAATCATAATCCCAGTCTCCTCTTGTACACCTGAAAGTCATTTGCAGAATTCAAAATTACCTTAAGTCTATTTAGTCAGAACCTTCTATCAAGTTGGACTGAATCATGTAGGAGTCCCTGCCGAGATGAGTCAGAGCTGACATACTCACACTGTAGGAGAAACCGAACACTGATCCTTCTGATGTACACGTCCACCCTGTCTTTTTGCCCCTACGCTGTGTCTCTTTGACCCTACACCCTTTCTCTCTGCCCCTAAACCCTGTCTTCAGCTTTCTTCAGGAATGGATCTTGATGCGGTGGCAGATGAATTCATACAGCAGCCAGCAACTCAGCAAAGCATGTTTAGCATTAAAAATCAAAGAGCTGTTTTCTGGGTTTTTAAAAAATGTTTTAACATTTTATATTATTTTAAATAATTTAAATACTGGAAATGAATGCATAAGTAAGAATTCAAGGTTATAGGCAGAAAGGTAACCCCATAAGAGACAACAAAACCTGTACATCAAAACAGTTGTCTGGAATTAGAGACCCTTTACCTTCCACACAATTAGTTGTTTTAGTCATTGTGCTATCTCCATTTTGTTTTTTAATGTCATAAGAAAGGTTACAATGAGTGGCCATTCGACACAACAACCTCATTTGTTAGTAGCTACAGTAAGAAATCTGCTTGCTCATTGCCACTCCAGTCCTTAGGCAGCTCAAGGTATTGGGGAAAGAGAGAGATCTGCAGCAGCCTCACGCTAATATTTAAGAAATTGTAGTGCTGCAAGTGCTGTGTGTTTTTAATAATAAACAGAACTTTGCTTAAGAAGAAAAAAAATGATTTGCTATGTTCAGAAGAGGAATCGATACCATACTCTTAACAATGAACAGCAATGCCAGGAGTGGGCAGCACTACACCCCCCGCGTACACATTCCAAGTCCTCTCTCACTCGCTACATGCCCTACCAAAAGCCTGTGGGTGCCACAAGATACAATTTATTAAATATGTACTTGCATAAATATGTGCAATTTCTCAGAGCTCTGTTACTAAGGATGTATTCAAATCTTTCTTTGTAAGGTGTTGAGAGCAACATATCACAAGTTCTCCTGACAGCTGTTTTTGTGTACTCATTATGCATAAATTATCACAAGTTGTCTTAAATTCTTAAAATGCAAACCTTTCGTGTCATTGACTCTCCCTCTTGTTCTGCAAATTTGAAAAGTAGGCTTGTGATACAATGTCCTTTTAACTCACTTTCTGCTCTTCTTTAACATGTGCTCAACCCAAGCTGAAGAGCAATGCCTGGTGAATGCGCAAGAAAATCTCACATGATGAGCAGAGAAATCAATGATGTATCCAATGAAGTCTACACATACTGACCACAGTCAGTATGAGAGTTTCTTCCCAGGAGCTGTACTGTTCACCACAAATTTAATATTCAGCTATACGGGCTGACCAACCTGATCTATCCTAGTCCTGCCCTGTTGTATACATGGGTTTACACATCACCTTTGTAAACGAGAAACTATTTTTAATTGAGCAAGTACAAATAAAAAACAGGCACAAAGAGACTGAGATCTGGTGAAAACACTGACTTTATAGCTTAGGAATAGTGTGCAGATAAAACACTTACCTGTAGCCCTTACTGAGCTCTAACTCATTTTTTCATTCCCTGACTAGAGGCTGATTACCTAAGCCGCATCAAATAAATAAAGTCTTTACTTTGACCACAATTAAAATAAAAATTTGTATTTGTATTCTATAAGTTCTATTACTAACTCAATTTTTCATTTGTCTGCCTTGTCTCGGGGTCACACCTTCAGAAGTGTCCATTCTCTCAGCCTAGATAACAGTCTACATAGGCATCAACTTTTTCAATTTCCAGAAGGAGAGATGGACATAATAAAACTCCATTATCTCCATTTATGTTTTCAAATAATGCAAACTATTTAAATATGTCGTGCTTATTAAGTTGCTTAATAATAATAGAGAACTAGACTTCTTTACACTGTTTTATAAGCTGTTATTAAGAATAATGGTACTATATAATGTAAATATTAACATACAGGTGGCTTATAAAAATGTGCTATTTGTGATATCAATAATTAATATAGATTTCTTCAATTTACAAATTGGTAAATGTTTTGCAGTTTTCCAAGACTAAATTCTGACATGATGAGCATTACAGATGCAATTAACTCTCTCAAGACATCTTGCTGCAGCAAAAAAAAAAAAAGCTGAGGGTTAAAAGCAAAGAGTGAGTGGGACAACACTCCACATTGGCATTTCCATTAATACACAGCAGGAAAAAAGCAATCTACATTCTCTCTCAACATATATCCTGCTTTTAGATCCAACATGGAAGCCTTAGTTCATTCTGTATTCTTTAAAAGGGTGAAGTACTCAAGTCATTGGCCTCAGCTGTGTTTCTGCAAATAGTATTATTATTCAGTTGAGATATTGCTGTTTATACAGGCTTCCAGCACTGCTATAGTAGTTTGAATTGTCATGCTTGGATAAGTTAATTTCATACACTACATTTTATATACATTTCTTGGGTGATTTTGTATTTTTATATATCTTAAATGTATATATTCTAAATTTAAGCTATCTTATTCAAGTATTGAAAAGACTCAAGTAATCAAGGACACTTGTTCATCTCACTGAGTTCTTTAAGGAGGTACTTTTTTACTTTAAAAGGTTGTCAGGACCAACTTGCCAAGACCTGTTGTTGAAACTGACAAACTGTCTTCTTCCCAGCGGTGGCTAGATGAAATCCTCTTGTTAATTAGGTACTCTCAAAGCAAATGAACTTGATGGGCTGAAAGGTTATGAACGAGAGAGCATTCTTGGTATATGGAAAATTACTATTTTTTAGTTAAAAGTCATAAGAAAACAGAAATGGTTACTAATGAAAGGAAGCTATTTGGCCCATCTAGCCTGTTTGGTGGTTAGTACTTAATGCCAGGAGCTGAAATTTCCTGATTTGTTTAAAGCAAATATGAGCTTATATTTGCAAATATAAGCAAATATGATGTTGTGGTATAAGCTTCCACAACATGGCTGGGTTGTTTGTTCCATGCTCCCACAAAAGTTTGGGTAAAGAAGTGCCTGGTGTCCTCGGTTTTAAATGCACTTCTGCATAGATTCCACTTGTGCCGTCTGGTTCATGTTTCACTGTTCACTGCTGCTTTTGAGGATTTTGAATACCTGAACGAAGTTCCCTTGTAGTTGTCTCTGATCAAGACTAAAAAGGTTCAGTTCCTTTAGCCTTTAGTCAGAGTACCAACTGATGATGACGGTTGTACTTTGTGCAGCTCATTTTGACGTGGGCAACCCGTTGCAGTATGGCAGTCCCACTCTCTCGACCTCAGAAGCCTGGGTCCAGTGGTACGAGTAGTTGTCATAACTGGAGACCTCCAGTTATGACGCCTTTCTGTGCCTATTATTTCTGTGCCTTGTCATGCCCTTCACTATGGAGCACTGCAACAGTATAGTATCCCATCACTATACTGGGGCATTAGGACCCACATGGACCGCAGGGTGAGCAGCCCCTGCTGGCCCCACTAACACCACTTCCAGCAGCAACCTTAGTTTTCCTCAGGAGGTCTCCAATCCAGGTACTGACCAGGCTCGCACCTGCTTAGCTTCAGTGGGCTGGCAGTTGTGAGCTGCAGGGTGATATGGCTGCTGGCAGCGTACCAAGTACTTTGATAGTTACTAGAAGATTCTAAAAATGCATTTGTTTATTACCCTATTTTTTCACTTTCTAATAGAAAATACATTTACTTTCTATTATTTATATATATAGAAAATACATTTTACTACATTTCTTTCTCAACAAAATCACTGTCAAAGACTGTGAGTGATATTAATGAGAAGAAATGTCCTTTAAGTAATTTAATAATAATAAAACAATGAATTATATCTATATAGTATTGTTTATGCCAAGGCACCCATTGTGCACCAGGTGAGCTGTTTACATATATGAAACACTGCAGTGGAAGTGTAATCTTTTAACTGTGCCTTTTTTCCTGTTTAGGTTCCGCTGCATTGTGCACCCATTCAAACCTAAGCTGACCCTGCTGGTTGCTATAGTTACCATTGTAGTGATCTGGGTCCTTGCTGTGGCCATCATGTGCCCTTCGGCAGTGATGCTGATGGTGGGGCCAGTGGAGAACCACTACATGGTATACAATGATGACTTCAACCAAACCTACCCGTTGTACTCCTGCTATGAGGACTGGCCTGACAAGGAGATGCGCAAGATTTACACCACCGTGCTGTTTGCCCACATCTACCTTGCCCCCCTCACACTCATCATCTTCATGTACGGGCGCATCGGAGCAAAACTCTATACCTCCTCAGTTCCCACAAGCAATCACAGAGTGGAGCACCATCTTTCTGATTTCCAAAACCATCACTCCCACAGTGAGGGCAGAAGCCCCATCTCCAAGAAGAAGATCAAGGTGATCAAGATGCTGATCATGGTGGCTCTGCTGTTCATGCTGTCCTGGCTGCCACTCTGGTCCCTAATGCTGCTGACAGACTATGCCCAGCTCAGCGATGAGCAGCTGAACCTTCTCACGGGCTATATCTTCCCCTTTGCCCATTGGCTAGCCTTCTCCAATAGCAGTGTCAACCCCATCATTTATGGCTACTTCAATGAGAACTTCAAGAGGGGCTTTCAGGCAGCCTTCAGATTCCAGTGCTGCTCATGTGGTGAGGGGGCCCAGCACACCTACTGTACACGTGACAGTGCTGGAAATGGCCTCAATTTTGGGGTACGAAACAAAGTCTATACTGATGGAGACTCTACAGAGTCAGTATTTGTTGACAAGGAGAAGACGATAAACACAGCAAGAGCCAGACGGGGAGGATCTCTTGCTGTGAGTACAGGAAGGGGTGGTGGAGTCAGAGTCACAGGGGTTACCAACAGTCTGCAACTACCTCACAAGAGGAGCCTCCATATTGAGGACATTGAGAAGATAACACCCCTAGGTGCTGGAGTGTGCCAGGCCTGGGACCCCTGAACAGGGAGCAGAGGTAGTCACATTGTGGACTATTGTCCATTGCAAAGAGAACAGGACTGTGGCACTGAGTTAAGATGGGCTGTGAGATTTTACAATCACTGCTGACTCAGGTCTCAGTGACATTCATTTTACAAAAGCAGAAGGGTATGTTTCCATCATAATACTCTCATTCACAAAATAGAGCCACATTTTGTTTTTGATTGACAGCAAAAAGAGACTTATTGTATTAAAAGGAAATGGCTGAATTAAACTGCTCTTTAATCCATTAAATCTTGCAGAATGGAGCTACCAGTGTCACAATTTCAGGTTCCCAATCTGAAATGCTTAATCCATGCTTTTGCTAGTTACAGTAGATATGTAATGGTTTACAGTGGCTATAGAACAAACGAATGAACATCACTGTCGAGCTATTTCAGTTTCTAATGTTCCAAACTACATGCATCTTTAAGACATTTGCTTTTGCTTTACAGACAAAAAAGAGTGAAGATTGTTTAGAATGTAGAATTGCTTTGTTAGCACTGAGTTCTAGTAGTTCTTGGCAAAAGATTCTATCTGACCAAACCTACTAATACCAGTACAGCTTTAAGACTTAGGTTTATAGCTATTAGTGTGGCAACAAAGATTTATTATATATCCAAAAACGTGCTGCAGCAAGACATGCTTTTTTACAATACTGTTGCTTAGCAGCAAATGAACACAGACTGCTTCACAGCTGCAGCCCTGGTCCAGCCAGTTTCGGTGTTACTCTGAGATCCTAAAAACCCTCTGTAAAATATCAGTCTTTATTTGTCAAATATATTAATTTGTCACAGCTTTGTAATGTAGGGTTGGTAATGTAGCCTTATTGCTATTCAGTCCTGCGTCTGAGCTGCTTCTTTGTGGACTTTGCATGTTCTCCATTAGTGTTTTCTCCCAGTGGTCTGCATTCCTCTCACAATCCAAAGACATTTTAAGTTCCTCTGTGTTTCTAAATTGGCCTTGTAGTGCCAGTGCATATTAGTTTATGTGTGGCTTGTGATGAGCTAGCATCCTGTACAGGACTGTATTTGTTTTGCCTGTGCTTTGCAGAAATAGACTTAAAATTCTGAAAATAGATGGACCAATCACATGGAAACTATTTTTTTTTACATAAGAGCCTTACTTTAAGTAGCAGAAAGATGAATTAGGTTTCTTTTTAATTAAGTGATTCCTTATTTGTACCTTAAATGCTTCTTCAGATCTGTGGACTGTGTAATTGAGTAGTCCCATCAAACTAAGGTAATCATCTGTCCCTAGAATCTTTGAGACATTATTTGAACTTTTGAGAGCAGACAGGATTTTAATCTGCTCTTAAACAGATAAAAAAAGCTTTTAAATCTGACTTTAGAAGTTAACCTGTGCTGAATAGGCATTGTAGCTGAAATATGGTGCTTTACAATTCAGTACATAGTTGTAGCCCCAAGATTATCTGTACTCTATTTTAGCTACTGATGACACCAAGGGAACATTCAGTTAATATTACAGATTTGTTCCAGCACAGTATACACAGGATTGTGGAAGTCCAAATCTAAATTCAGTCAGGATGCATCAGTTAACATCTCTGCTCTTATGAACAGTGCTTTAATAACCAGGTAGCTAGGATAGTTTAATGTCTTATCCAAAGAACATTATCTTTTACAGCAAAGTACCCCATGTGCTTTGACAGCACCATGCTAAAAAGTGGCAACACTGCTGTCAGAAATGTAGAGCTCTAACTGCTATTAATTTACTTTATTTTAAGTGCGCTTAAAATAAAGTAACAGCCACAGGGGTTACTATTATAGATTATAACAATTATCTTTTTACAGACCAACTCACTGGTCTTTGTGGGTAGAATTGTGTAATTATTTTTTCTTTACCAAGGCACAGATGACCTAATGGTAATAAAAGCTCATGTAATTTTCTTAAGTAATCAGGATTAAAAATAGAAGTGGGTAGATTCTCCTAATATTTCTCCTGGAAATCTATGATAACTACAAAAGTCTTTCATGGATTTGCTAGTAATTTAAGCCAACAATGAATGGGATTTCATCTTGCAACATTAGTTTATATCTGGCAAACAATGCTAGAGCTTTCCAACCATTTTGTCCCTTTAACTAATATTCTCAAGCAGTTGTTGTTGTTGTTTTTTTCTGGAAATAGCAGCTTTGACCTTTAAATTAATGTATTCTTTTAGCTTTCTTTTTCATCTCTGCCAAAGCTAACAGAAAAGTAATGATTTACTTGTATGGTCCTAATGGTATATTAGGCTGTGGATACACTGGTTACTCTCAAATACTTGTACAATGAAAGATTGAGTATTCAAATTTAAGAAAATACCTGCACAGGCGGAGCGAAAAATATCCATTCCCTTTGTGTGTCAATCTCCAACTTCAGGTGCCATGAATAATAATCTTACATTAAAGCCCATCCAATATACCCTGGTGCTTCAACAACAATTTTACTTTGAACACTGAAGGGTGAAATTAACTGAATGACCTTCGATTGTCAAACAGGTGAATTAACTGAATGACCTTCGATTGTCAAACAGCAAGTGTTACAACCCCACGTGTCTAGGGGTAAAGGGGTGTAACATTTTGAATAATTTTTGGATGCAGGTGGGTTCTGGTAAAGGACTAGGAAGCGTGATATTAAGGGTCGGTGCAAAAGTGATGATTTTAAGATGAATAAGTGACTGGTTTGTAATTGGACACATTGCCAAAGAAAAGAAAATAACAAACAAAATGGAGCTGGCTAAGAATGAATGAGGGAAATGAGGGAAAGCTAACCTGACTACAAAAAAACCCGAAACACATGGTCTTCGGCGTCTTCAACACCCTAGCTTACTTCCACTGACTACCCAAAACCATACAAGACAAACGGCACTCACCCGTACTTAACTAGTGTTACTACTACAATAATTAACTACGTGTGTACCCAACAACCTGAACTAACTCTATACACAAAAGTTCACAAAAAAACACAAGTGAACTACGAATACAAACGAGAGTAGACAAGTAACAGGGTACAAAAGAACACAGAGATTGATACAATAACAAGTTTGGGCAAGGTAATGGCAAGATAAGGATAACACAAACAAACGAAAGTACAAAGAGACGAACAGAACCCAACAAAACAACAAAGCCGAAGCTATCCGAAAACACACACACACAAAGCAAAACAACAAACCAACAAAGCCGAAGCAAAACCAAAAGCAAAGCGAGGCGAAGTGAAGCGAAGCGAAGTGAAGCGAAAACCAAAGCCGAGCAGGACCAAAGTCAAACGAAAGGCCTCTTCCTTCTGTAAACCTCCATGTAATATAGTGAATAAGATGAGTTGTGATTGGTCGAGAAGCTAATTGAAGATGATGCTATACGGAAACAATAGTGTGATGGTTGGCCAGTGGGGAAGGGAGAACAATCAGAGTCAGAAGTGTGGAACATAACAACAAACACACATAGACCACAAACTGGGACGTAACAGCAAGCAAAAGCAAAAAAACAAAACAATGCAGAACCATACCAAATGGGCTAGATGGACCAAATGGCCTGTTCACATTTGTAGCTGTTCTTTTGTATGAAAAAAAGGCTATTCAAGTGAGCCACTTTACAGTGGTTTATGAACTGGCTCCGGAAGAGGTTAAAGATGTATAAATATGAAACTATTCTTTAGTTTTTAAGGACAAAAGGAGATATTGACCAGCAACAGAGATAAGCACAATGTGTATTTCTGCTGGGTCCACACAATTCTAAGTTGGCTCATAGCCTCACCTGCACAATTTATAACACAGGTCATGGGTGACTTGGGGATCAATGACTATTCCGAAACATTTGCCACCTCTGACAGGAATAAATTGAAGAAATCCAAGGTTTAGAAAGCACAGAGGCTACAACAGAACTAATTATGGAGTCGTTTCTCTCTCAAATCTCAAAACCCCCAGCCCCCCCTCCCACCCCAGTTTAATAGAGAACAGCCTCCTCACTCTTCAGGAATAGCTGGTGATGCGTGTTTGAAAGCCCTGCAATCTGGCAGTCTGAACTGTGACTGAATCTGCAGTGAATGTTCCTGCACAGCACTGAGAAAAAGAACTTGGATTCCAAAGTTTACCATCCCACTGGTCCTTTCATCGGGTGAAGAAAATTGTCACTTGTTGTCATCACACTTCACTCTTACCTTTACTGGTTTGGGACTGTGGTAGGGAGGGGAGTTATTTTCTTGTGCAGTTCTGTTCGTATCTTTAGCCGTTTCTTTCACTGTGGTGCAGATGTGTTTGGATTTTAAACCCTTTTGTGAATTCTAGTGCCGTTCAGTCTGGATCGTAAACCTTTTTGTGAACTTGAACTTGAACTTTATTGCCATATGTAACCGGTACTGGTACAATGGAATTCTTACTCACAGAAAGTCTCTCGATTGTAAAACAAGTGTAAAAAACAAGACAAAGTGCAAACAGTGCATCAAGACAATGTAAAAACAAACAATAGACAATGTGCAAGTAAACATGTAGACAGTTTGAATGTAAACAATACAGACGTGTAAACAATGACTGGAGATGTGCAATAGATAAGAAATCATAAAGAGGTAGATGGTGATGGTGTAGGTGTGGTCCGAGGGGGATGGCTAAAAGTGTTTGCCAGTCTCACTGCTTGTGGATAGAAGCTATTGAAGAATCTAGTGGTAAGTGTCCGTATGCTCTTATATCTCTTGCCTGAGGGCAGTGGGGTGAAGAGCTCATGCCCGGGGTGGTGACTGTCCTCTGTGATGGCCAGAATTCTACCATGGCAGCGGTCCTCATAGAGCTGTTTAATCTCGGTGAGACCGCAGCCGATGATCTTCTGGGCCATATTGACCATTCTCTGCAGTGCCTTTCTTTCTCGCGAAGAGGTGTTGCCATACCACACGGTGATCCCGTTGGTGAGGACGCTCTCGGTGGTGCAGCGGTAGAAGTTCACCAACACATGTATTGGCATCCCCCATCGCTTGAGGCACCTCAAGAAATAAAGGCGCTGCTGACCCTTCTTCATGATAGAGTCAGTGTGCACAGTCCAGGTTAGATCTTTAGAGATGTGAATTCCCAAAAACCTAAAGCTGGTGACTGTTTCCACTTCCGTTCCATCAATACTGAGTGGGCTGTGAGTGTATGGCCTGTGTCTCCGAAAGTCCTCCATAACGCACATAACGCACTCATAAAGAGTGCGTTATGTACTCTTATGGGGATAGATAACTGGTGATACTGAGGATGACCTTATCTGGTTACACTCTCTGTAATGTCTAAAAAGCAATGAAAACATGTACAATATTTTTATAATGTGTATAAAACAACTTCAAATGATTTCTTTACCTTTTTTTTCAGAAAAGGGTTAATTGTTGTTATCTATATCACAATTTCAGATATATTTTATGCGTTTTACAGCTAGAAAATCCATTAAATTCTGGAGTATTTTCCCAAAAAGTCAGGAAGTAGACACAAAGTCAAACCTTAAACATGTCTTATGAATTATTCTGTCTGTAGAACTGTGATACAGAATACATTCTGGAAACCTTTTTGGCCATATAAGAATGTATCTGCAGCACAAAGGCATGAAAGGAGATGTACATTACATAGCAGAAATATACCTGAGGGGTTTTTAATATTTCCATCTCAGTTAAAAAAACTTGATATTTCATTGGGGGAAAGGCAGAAGTAGTATTTCAATGCATTATTCATGTTTTCCCTTGGCTTGTTATAGTGCATAACTATAAGGGCTTGGCAATATACAACATGTCAGAAAGAAATAGTGACATCCCTTTTCAATACTGAATAAAAGTTATACTGAAACAAATTAGTCTGAAGGGACCAAGCAAAGTCTTCCCAGGGGTCTGCCTGTTCTCCTTAATTCAGAATGGCTAGGTTGCTCTTTGCCATTTTTGTCTCACAGCTGTATAAACCATAATCCTTGTACTGCTCTGTCACCATCTTCAACTATCACTCTGGTGGAGCACAAAGGTCCATGCTTTGGACCTCATTGATCTTGTGCCTTGAGAACTCTGTCCTGGGCCTCTAAAATTCCACTACAGCCTCAATGGCATTTTCTTCAACTACAAGAGTTCAGGATACTAGCTGGTAGAACCTCAACCCTGAGCTCCGGCAACTTTTTCTTTGGAATCAACAACACCAACTTCAGCCTCAAGCATTGGTCTACACCTTAAGAACTCTTGACACTGATCTCCAGAACCTCCTTCCTGTTCTGATGGCATTTGCCTCTGCTTTCGGTTGAGGCACAAGATTATGAATCCCCTTTAAAACTGCCGTAGCACTCCTCGCTCTCCCTTCAGCCTTGTGGCGCCAAAGCCTTAAGAGAGCCTTTTTCTGAAGGTGGATGGCGTAGCCCACTGTCTGGTTAAAAGCATGGAGCTGATCTCCTGGCTGCTGTGAGACTACATCCTGCTATGTTATCAGCCCAGAAGCACAAATGTAACCTGCCAAAACCCCAGTAGCACTAGTCATAGATGTTCCTCACGAGAGACCCCACTCCATGACACTGCTCGTTATGGCTCCAGCCCAACAGAACACTGGAACCCGATAACCTCATGGCAGATGGTTCCAAGCTGTATGATGCAGCCTTCAGCTCCAGTGCAGGCATCAGCGACTAGTCGCACCTGATCATATAGCATCCCTTGCCATTCCATGTTTAGAAGAAAGGCTGGACCCCTAGGATGATGTGATTAAGTCCCTTCAGTCTAACTGGGTATAAGGACTCAGTACAACATCAGTAACAAGAAATTCCCCCTATGGTGATGAGTACATTTCTTTTCAGGGAACCATGATTGTGAAGACAAGCCATCATTTTATTATAATTGTTTACTGCAGGAAGCCTCCTGAATAACAAATTTAATCCATTTTTGGTTTTAAGCAAAAAGCACAAAAGTTCCCCCTGTTCAATAAACACCCTTTTGCACTGCATGGTTCATAGATGTTTTTTTGCCATTATCTTAAAATTATGTATGACACACTGTGTTGGAATGGTGACAGCAGGCCAGTATGTACTTCTTTTTATCGCATTTCCAAAATGAAACTTCTGCTTGTTTTAACCAATCTTCGAGTAAAACATTCTGACTGTTTTTACCAATCATTAAAATCATGCTGTACTATGTAAAAATTATCCTGCAGTGTAACAAGTACATGCTGTGGATGTTAAACCTTTGTGAATGGGATGTATTTCAGATTAAATGTATTAAAAAGGATGTGCCAGTAAAATGTTGCAGGTTTATGTTTCATCTTTGTTTCAGAGAACATTGAGGCAGCAACTTGTCTACGTTATTATAGGATATTTAACAGCCTAATTTATTTAGGGAAAGAACAGCAAAACAATACATATTATAAAAAAGTGTTTTGCACTGCCCCAGCACTTTGGTGTATCAATGGAAAATGTACATTCAATACATATCTGAAAGATATATTAACCTCATTATAATCACAGACCGAAAACAGTGCCTTAAAACATGGCATTAAATTTGTAAAACAATATTTTGATAAGTTGCAATTGGAATTAATCTTTTTAGTAGGCCTGATTTCAATCATAGATTTGCAGAAGGAAAAACTTAATCTTTTTAATTCCTCCAAGTCTCCCTTCCTCTTTCCTCCCACCTCTTTGTTATAATAAGATATATGAGCTGCTTATATTTCCCAGTATCCTGAGTGAATTCTTGCTGTTTTTTTCTCTCGTTTCGATCTGAAGAATATAAAAAATCAGACCAGGTTAGAAGTCCAGTTACTACTTTCAAATGAAAGGGGTTTTGTTGATTTTTATTCTGTAATTGAGAAAGCATAAATATTAATTTGGCAAAACAGAAAAAATCACAGTCAAATGGTCAATACAGTTCAAGTTTTAAAATGAACCAACAGATAACTCATGCATTACATGTAATCATGGACTATCAAGTATAATATTACTCATTCTACAGTTAACATCTCTGGGGTGTACATTACCAATGCATGGCTGGTCAGTGTGTCTAATAAACAAGGCAAAACAAATCTAAACAGAGCAGACAGAGCTAAACAGAGCTAGAAATGAATAAAACAAGTTTCAAATACACTGGAAATAATGTCAATTCGAAAGGCCTTCTAAGCATCCCTTTTAAGCTGAATAAGTGTAAGAATTGGCACAAGCAGCATTCAGATTATATTTGAATGTTTTAATTCTCAAACACAATAAATACAAAAAACAACACAAAAATAAAAGAAAACTATTATCATGACCTATAATCCATGATTGCCTTTCACATATTCCACATTTCTAAAATATTTATATCAAATGGCATCTTAATTTTTTTTAAAAATTTAAAATATTGCACAAAAATAATTATGCAAAAAGTACACGCTAAGAGGTGCTCAGTGTATATCAACTCTTGAAGTTTACGCAGCAAAGCGATTATTTTTTCAAGTGGACTCATATAGCCGACAACCTAATCTGTGTAACCTTTGTTCACGGCTCCCTCAACTGACCTCTGTAATCATGCACAACTGTCACTTTCCCATGCAACAGAGCTCGCTGTATCACCTGCAAGTACACATCTAACACCACACTCATTCAAGGCCCCTCAGGACAATTCCAGATCACTCAAATGACGTCTTGTACCTCCAGCAACCTTATTTCCTGTATATCTTGCTGTAAATGCCCAGCCATCTACATCGAGAAAACAGAAATGAGACTCGGAGACCTCTTCAGAGAACATGTTAGGGCTGTGAAGATTAAAGATTTCTCCCATTGCTTCCCATTTCACCTCTATATATATTTGTATGAGCTTAACATGCAGAGGTTACATAGTTATATTGTCACAGTCAGGTGCCTCAGCCAGTTGCGGCTGGCATCATCCAAATCAATAAAGTTGCCGGGGAATCTGAAGCGAGGGCAGGAGTATAGGATGTGGTCTGCCGTCTGCTCCTTGCCATCGCCGCATTCACAAGTTGGGTCATCAGTGAGACGCCACTTATGTACAGTGGCCCAGAAACGGCCATGTCCGGTTCTTAGTTGGTTCAGCTTGACCCAGGCTTGTCTGGGTAGGTCATTTCCAGCGGGTTTGTTGGATACTTTGTCAATAAATTGTTTCAGTCTGTGGTTGTTATTATTCCACGCATCTTGCCACTTTTTGTTAGCCCAATTAGTGCCATTGTCGTTGTTTGCTTCTTTCATAAGGCCCTCATTGTGTTAGAAGGTGAGTGCTGGTTTTCTTATCAGAGGATTGTAGTGTTCTGGTTGCAGATGGCATCGTGCAGCAGGTGGTTGGAGTCATCCGAGGCTTTTATTGCAAGGTTGATGCAACTTGCTTCTCTGCGAAGGTTAGGTGGAGAGATGCCGCTGAGAATCGGTAGCAATTCAGTGGGCGTAGATCTTATGCATCCAGTTACAATGCGCATGCTGTTGTTCAGGGCTGTGTCTACCTTCTTCGTGTGGCTGCTGTTGTGCCAGGCAGGAGAGCAGTACTCAGCTACCGAAAAGGCTAGAGAAAGCACAGAGGTGCGTAAGATGGTGAAATTTGCACCCCAGCTACAGTAATGCCAGTTGGTCTTCACAGGAGGTTGTTCCTTGCTTGGATTTTTGCTGCTGTTTGTTTGAGATGTTGTTTGAAGGTCAGTGGGCAGTCAAGGACAACTCCTATATATTTTGGGCTTTTCTCAAATGGAATACTGTAGTTTTGTCTTCGCACTTGACGTCAATTGTTATGTTAGCAAGGCGATTGGCGAGGTGGAAAATGCTGCTCACTGTCTTGGTGATGCTAAGTTTTAACCTCCAGTCTTTGAAGTAGCAGTTCAGCTTGTTCAGATCATTCGATAGTTTAGTTTCTATTGCTTTGATGTCTGTGGAGCAATGCATAATAGCAATGTCATCTGCATATATGTACTTTTTGGCAGTTGTACATGGCAGGTCAGCTGTGTAGATGTTAAATAGCATTGGAGCCAGCACCGAACCTTGCGGGACACCATTCTTAAGTTAAAATTTCCTGGAGGTATCGTTGCCCAGTGTTAAGGTAAATGATCTGTTAGAGATTAGTTCTTGAATAAAGAGGACCATTTTCTTGTTTGGGATGATACAAAGCAGTTTGAGTATGAGTCCTTTATGCCAGACTGTGTCATAAGCTGCTGTTAAGTCCACAAGAACAGCACCCGCTTTCTTTTTTTCTTGGAAGCATTGTTCGATATCATCAACCATACTTACCATGCAATTTCACCTCTGACGGCCATGATCACACTGATCTCTCCATCTGCGTTCTCAAAGTAGGGTTTCTTAACTCCTACAGCAGAAAGACAATGAAAGACTTGTTTTCTTCTAATTTTCTATTCATTTGTAGGTTTCGTTTCACACCTCTCCTCACCTCTCTCAACCTCGCACCACTTGATTGGCCACTCTGCCTCTCCCCTCCTCCTCTCTCCTGGCTTTTGTTTCCCCATGGTATATTATCTTTGCTGACTGCCCTATCTTTCTTACACCCGAAGAAGGCTCCACAGCCGAAACGTTGTGTCTCTTTTTCCCTTTGTCCCTTTTTACAGCATGGAATAAACCTATTACTTGTTTCTTTGCAAGATATAGCAGTGTCAGACTTAAACTAAAAAATAGATGCAAAACAAAAGTGTTTTTTTACGTATTGTAGGGCTACACACTCTGCACTGAGGCATATCTTAAAATGATTGTAATTATAAATGTCACTTTTCTTTAAGATCATAGTACACTGCCCGATTTATGTGCAGTCAGTTGCATTCAGTTTTATTACATACTGCCTAGGTACACTATTCCTGTCACGCCTTCTCCCTACCACATTCTCACATGGAAGCGCACTCGCACTAATAACACTCCAGCAACTAAATGACACCGCTCTGCCAATCAGCCAACCATGACACTCCATCAATCAGTGCACCTCCTCCTTCACACAATACTTAAACCCTCCAGAAGCCCATGTTCTTTGCCTGGTATTGGTTGTTCATTTGTATACCTACCTTGCGTAAGATTCTGTTTTCCTGCTTGCTCTTTGTTACCAATCACGGAACTCTCCTTCGACTTTGTCTACTGTCTTGCCCCTTCGGATTTGGAAGCCTACTTGTTGACCTTCACCTTTTGACTCAAGGAACTGCCTTTTTGACTACGACATCAGCCTTGCCCTATTCTGGATTGGAAACCTTCTCTCCTGCCTTTTTCTACGATCCTCGGAACTCGACTCGGACATCGCCTCCCGTCTAGCCCCCTTAGGTACTGCATAGGGTCCATCTTCCCATTTCCTCAGCGGGTCATTCCTGACAATGCAGTCCATGAGGGCTACTTATAAATACTAAAGTATCAACATCTGAAGACCTTTGCAAAGTGCTAAATTGGTTCATTTAAGCTAATGATCAGCTCAACAGGATTTTTAAGAGGTAGAACGAAAACCCAGACATCATGGCAAAGAATTGTGCTATACTTGCAAAATGTGTCATGGTTTAAAGGTGAAATTTAAAGCCTACATTTCTCTGGCTCACGGTGCACTAGATTGATGAGGAGGAGATTAAGTTTTAACACTGATCTGTTTACAATAAATCAATTATTTTTAAAGTGACTAAACAGTTCAGTCACGGTTTTTAATAGATTGTGACATTGAGCTGCACAAGATAAGACTTTATTACCCATTCTGTGCAGTCTTCTATATGGTAGAATAAAAATCCTCCAATCTCAGATTTAGTTTTGACTATATTTATTTAATTCCTGGGCAATGCAGTGCCTCTGTGGCTAAGGATCTGCGCCTATGACTGGAAGGTTGCCGGTTTGTATCTCACAGTCGGCAGAGAAATCCTACTCTGTTGGGGCTCTCAGCAAGACCCTTAACCCCAACTGCTCCAGGGGTGCTGTTTTAATGGCTGACCCTGCACTCTGACCCAAGCTTCTCTCCCTGTCTGTGTGTCTCATGGAGAACAAGTTGGGATATATGAAAAAAGACATTCCTAATACAAGAAATTGTATATGGCCAATAAAGTGATCTTATCTTAAAGTGATGTGTTCACAGGTCTGGTGTTGGAGGATCACTGTATGTGGATTTTCTCATTCTTTTTGAAGCAACATCTGAAGAGCTGGGACAAGTTAAGAGTTAAGTAGGTCCAAGTAGGCTGCAATGAGCTGAATAAGGTAGTTAAGAGCCCAGCTGTACTGAAAATCTGTAGATATACCTCCTTCTAAAGGGTCCCTACATTCATGTAACATCTAGCTATTTTGAGAAAAACGTATTACATATTTTTAGAAACTGCTGTCTCCACCTGTGGAGAAATAACACTCCCAGAGTCTTTGGATAACTAGAAAATTCCATGCAAAAATTATCTCCAATTTATACATGTAACAGTCATCAGAAGGGCTGCATACATCAGTGATCCTAAGTGATTTGTCATAATTAAATGTAGGCTTTAAGATAAACCTATAAATATATATAAAATATATATTACCCTTATGCATTTCTGACAACATTAAAGAATAAATAGTCATTCCAAAACCATTTTTTTCAAACACCAGTTGAAAGGGGATGAGACTTCAGGTGAGATAAACCAACAAACTTAACATCTGTTTTTGATTCCTAGTGTGGTCTGAATTAATGATCCTCAAAGAGCTGAACTGATAAAACAAGATGAAAATTCAGATGTTAATACCCCATATATTGCTAAACATGAGGGACGAAACACAAGGTTTCCTGTGCTGTCACTAAAAAATCATTCTACGTACTGGTATTCTGTTACTGTCAGTGAAGAATGAAGGCAAAAATTCCTCCACAGTTAGTTATGAAATCTGTGTACAAGCAAACAAATCAGCTAATGTACAACTGTTTAAAATTCTCCTCTTTTATGTGCAGAATTACAGTATTGTGAAGTAAATGACAGATTTTTAGTAATTATGCCCTCCATAAAGGTTTAAAAGTATTAACCTTTTTTCACATTTATGAAGGTGTAAACAAACCACTGCCTTGTGCTTTAACATAAATGTGTGAAGAATACTTCTAACACAAAATGCTTTGCTACAATCTTTGAGCAAAAGAAGACAAAATGGATGAATGGATTTAAATATTAGCATATAGTTCTTGAAAGAGTCAGTGATGATGGTGTCAGAGTCATCATCCCTCCTCTAGAGGGCGCTCTGACCTTTTTGTATTTTAGTTTAATCATTTCGTTTCCTATTTTCCTCCTCTCTACTTAAGTTTGGCGTCTCCAGATTTCAGAGCTCGGTATTGGAAGATAGACGCCACAAGGCTGGCCTATCACCTGGGCTCGCAGGTAGCCCGAGGGCAGGTCTTATTCCCCGCCGTCCTGACCATCTGGGTCTGGGGCTCGGAGCACCCGGCTCTGTTATGATTTTACTTCTGTGTTTCCTCGTCTTCATGTTTCTTGATTCCTCGTCCCTGTTCCTGTGTCCTTGTTTGGATGGATCTCCAGACTATGGACTTTCGGACTGCTACCTGGTTTCCCCTTCTGGATTGCTTTGGACTTGTTGGCTTGTGGCATGACCCCTGAGATTTTAGCAGATTTTAACGTCTGCATAGGGTCCTAAATATACACTACACGGGAGTCAGGACCAACGTCCGTGACAAATGGTTAAGATAGTAAGGAAGAAAGCCATAGGTGTAAGCTGACAACCTCTGGTAATGGTCCCAAAGATCTCCCATAACTCTTTACTCCACCCACAATGTACTAAATGGCATGTTTCACAGACTTCTTGAGTACATTAACCAAGTAGCAATTGTTGGGATGGCACAAATGATTAACAAAGAACAGTGGGGCTTCATTCAGAGGAGTCAAACTCCTCTTAGTCATTTATAGAACCCGACAATATATACTGTCCCAAAGAATACTTTCTTTAAGTAACTTTCTATATCTAAAGAGCATGTATTCGTGGTTTAACAACCCACCTCTGGTTTCAATTACTTGGTTCTTCCAGTCAGGGAATATACTCCTTCACAAACTTTGTGATCATAATTCATGTGAGAGAGAGATCAGATATGCAGAGTGTATTTAATGTAGCTTGCCTGGCTGAGGGAATTGTGCTTGTATGGGCTGGAGGGCCTGAGTAGCATACATGTTGCAGGTGATAAAATGCAAGTTGGTGAACAAGTGGCAGCACTGGTAGTTAGCAGCAATAGCAGGACAGCTATCTTGGATTGGAGCTCTGAGAGTGAGCAGCATTAGCCTTTCATGACTTGAAGAGTAGCTTGAAATGAAGGAGGAAGAGAGCCAGTGGTTAGCGGGTGGGTAACCGTGCTAGCTAATTTGAGATGCCAGGTGAAAAGGGGGCCAGGACATCGACATAGGTCTATAAGTGCCTGGGCCTGACTGCTAACGACAGTGCTGGGGTGAACGAGGTCTGGAATCAGTGCAGAATGCCTCCATGTGCTTGCACCCATGGGGTGGAATGGGAGTCAGGGACCTGGGTCTCCTGTGGTGGACAGTGAAAAGAAGGAGAGGGGAGAGAGGAGAGACAAACCAACATATGTAGGCTGTGGACGTAAGTGGAGGAGGTTAGATACTTGACCAGAAAAGGAGATAGAATTGGGGAAGGATGAGAATGGATTGGGGAAGGGTAGGAAAAGAGAGGGAAGGGGGGAAAAAAACTTCTGCTGGGACAGCTACCACAGCTGCTCAGAGGTTGATGAAGGTATGCCAAGACCGGAAAGAAAAAGCAGACAACATGATGGTCACACAGCCGCCTGATTTTGAGGTGTGCTGAGGCTGAAGAGGGGTGAGAGTGACTCTGGTCTTGGATGAATGTGATGATTGTAAGGTCCCGGTAACTCCGAATGCGTATGCAAAGACATGTCCATTTGCAATGAAGCAAGACACTAAGTGCTGAGAAGGATGCACACCATCTGAGAGAACTACTGTTCACTATGGGAAGTCACAGGTGCATACGTAAGTGGAAGTGCGCAAGATTAGGATCCTACCTTCCTTCTGAATTTGTGTTATACGTTTTAGCAATATAACTTTATCAACAATTAAATTTTTTTCCAAGGAGTTTTCATCAAGGTGTGAACACATTTTTCTTCTAACACAACCACATCCAGACCCCAAGCAGGTCCAAAAAATATCAGTGATTCAGAATCAGGCTGTTATTCCGTTACAAAGTGACAAAATAAAACAAAGCAGATGGGTATGCGAGCAATTTTTTACTTCCAGTTTCAGCAGACTGGAATCAAAGAGAGATGGCCAGAGAAAAAAGCTGGAGATGGATGGTCTATTTCAGGTAAAGGCAATACAAATACATCAAAGACAAAAGCAATAAGGAATAACTGAAATGAAATCCTTGGGTGAATGTCAGCTTTGCGTTGCTGGAAATAATTGAGCAAGGCATTTTTAAATAAATGACTCCTGAAAACAAACAAGGTAATATCATACTATACCATATATGATACTAGAGAACAAGTAATAGGTTTATTCCATGCTGAAAAAAGAAGAAAGAAAACACAACATTTCAGCCGTGGAGCCTTCTTCAGGTGTGAGAAAGACTGGGCAGTAAGCAAAGGTAATGTAGTGGGAGAACAAAAGCTGGGAGAGAGGAGGAGCGAGGGGCAGGAGCAGGGGACAGAAAGAGAGGCCAATCAAGAGGTGGGAAGTCAGGATAGGTGTAGAGAGGTGTGAATTGAAACCTGCAATGAATGGAGAGAATTTAGAAGAAAAGTAGTCTGTCCTTAAGAGAAGGGGGAAGGTGTGATCCTAGCTGCAGGATAATTTTGGTTTCTGTAGTCTTTCTGATGTATGAGTTCGGAAAACCATCTTTGAGAACACAGACGGAAAGATTAGAGTGGTCATGGCCATCAGAGGTGAAATGAGAGACAATGGGCTTGGAGAGATCTTTAATCTTCACAGCCCTAACATGTTCTCTGAAGCGGTCTCCGAGTCTCCTTCCTGTTTCTCCAATGTAGATGGCTGGGCATTTACTGCAAGAGATACAGTAAATAAGGTTGCTGGAGGTACATGATGCCATCTGGGTGATCCGGAACTGTCCTGAGGGGCCTTGAATGTGTGTGGTGTTAGATGTGTACTTGCAGGTGATACAGTGAGTTCTGTTCCAAGGGAAAGTGCCTGGTGTGGATGGTTGCTGAGGGCGGTCAAGTGAACTGTGAACAAGAAGAGTACGCAGATTAGGTGGTTGGCAATATGAGATGATAGGGCAGTCAGAAAAGAGGGCCCCAATGGAGAGATCATCCTGTAGGATTGAAAAGTCGTCGTTAATAGTCCTGAGGATAGGAAGTGTGTTGGGGTAGTAGGGAAGCACCAAAGGAATGCAGTTGTTACGACGGGAGTTCCTGATTGAGTTGATGGTCCAAGGGGTGTTTTTGGCTAGGGAAAGCGCCCTGTCAATAACACTGCTGGGGTATCCTCTGTTGATGAAAAAGGAGTACATTTTGAGGGATTGGTTCTGGAAGTCAATGCCGTCGCTGCATAATCATCATAGTCGAAGGGACTGTGAAAAAGGGAGAGAGTTTTTAGTGTTTGGGGTGAAATGAGCTATACAGGAGATAGCTGTGTGAATCTGTGAGTTTGTAATAGACTGAAGTGGATGGAGGAGTTGATACCCACCTGATATACTATACTATGTGTGTTTATATAGCATTTTCCTTCTATAAGGGATCTCAAAATAATTTACATACAGTATCCCGAGGAGTCCACTATTTCATCTGCTACTAAATTGCAGCACCAACCTTGAAGGAAATCTTTCTGCACAGGATGGCAATACAGAAGATAAGATGGAGAAGTGGAAATTTACATCACCAGTTGAATTATGAAGGAAATCTGGGTAGGTCAGATTAAGCAAACCCAAAGGAGAATTTAGTTAGAAAACTATTGTTATGAAAAGTGCCATGGGATGTTTAACATGTCCTAGTAACCGGGAACTCAGTTCGACGTCTGTTAACTGTTTAAGATCTCATCTGAAGGATGCCATCTCCAACAGTGCAGTGTCGCCACACTGGGGGTACTGGCATTGGTTTGGAGATTCTGGTCCATAGAGAAGTGTGCCATCTACTGGTCCAACAGAACCCTTCTAGTAGCTCCTGATTTCCCTTAGTCTCAGCACTGTACGGAATCAGCCTTGGTTAGGTCTGAGATGTAATGAAATCCAGCTGCAAAATGGGTATTCAGCTTTATTCTTTTTTCATGTTAAGTTGCCATTTACGGTTGTTAATTTCCAGTCTGTTCATTGGTTTCTTCCATTAATGTCTTGTCTAGCCATTTTCATCACTTATTTTGAAAAGGTGGAAATGAAAAATAACTTGCAGCCAAAGAGTAAAGCTCATGGGTTTATCTCTAGATCTTTCTTAGGGAAACAATAAGAACATAAGAGAGGTCAGAAATGAAAGGAGGCGATTCTTGGCTATTCATCTGGGATCTTGTAGCATATTGATCAATATAAATCATCAGGCTGCTTTTTGAAGCAGCATCCACTTGTGAAACTTGATTTTACAGATTTTTACAGTGACGCACTGCTGCTGATATATTAATGTAGACAAGTCTACTCTTTTTTTCTTTTTTGTATTAAATCCATTTCCAGTTTCATTTGCTGCTCTGGTCCTAGATTCCATCTTTATTCTAATAACTGGTGGTAGATAAAAACACCAAAAAAGATCCACTAATTGTCCAGATCTGTGCTTTTCGTATGTATTTCAGTAGCTTGACATAAAAATACACATTACAACATACAGTTGTAGCAGCGAGGCTTATTAATAAGAAAGAATTAAGTGTTCTGAGCCTTCCCAAATGAGGCCCCATTTCTCTGTTCATCTCTGTGGTGCAGCCACAGAGAAACTATTCATGCAGGCTGATTTAAGGTTTCCTAGGACAGCTCCCAAAGGGCGATGCACTTAGCTAAGCCTGGCTATCATGATCAATGGTCATCCATTGGCGCCTATCTGTCTAGGGAGTGCCAGATGGACATCTGGACTGCATTCCTAAGTGAGTAAGTGACACATATCTCACCTTGATCAACCAATCAGGGACTGGTAGGGCTGGGTAACCCACGTGGGACTCTGATGCCCATGGAACTTTCAGCCAATCAACGAGCTGAAGTTCCTCCAGGTAAAAACAGGCAACAGAGAGAGCCTGAGAGATTCAGTAAGATTCAGTGGAGAATTCTGTGGACTTTTCTAAAGGGAATTCAAAGGAGAATTCCAGGGCAGGACGGCCCAGGAGCAGAAGGCTCCCAAGGGCAGGACATTCTCGCAGCGCGCCTCCTGACCATCCTGAGACTCAGCCCGGACAACCACGGAACGGCCAGTGTGTCCGAGTGCCAGAACTTTCCTTTGTTCTAAGAGTCGAGAGCGGAGGTTGCCAGAGAGTAACCAGAGGATCCACCCGAGGTTAGCACCAGCAGCAGGCCTTGTGAACAGGGCAGAACTGTGGACAGCTGAAGAACTAGCTCTTCATCAGGAACGAACCGGTCCTCTTCCTGACTTGCTGGGACCCACAGTCATCTTTTCTCCTGTGCGCAACCTTTGCTAGTTAAAGCCAACACTAACTAGCCGGTCAGTGAGCATCTGCAGCGCACCGTCGCAAACCGCACAGCACAGCCTGGCACACAGCCAGAGAGCGCGGATTGGACAGCAACAGTCTGCAACTGTTTCTTTGTGCCCACAGGAGATCTGAATCCCCAGAGATTGGATGAGTATTCAACTTCAATGCATTACTGCTCGAGAATTCAATTGTTATCCCAACCAGTTGATATCAATTTAATTCCTAAGAGTTATGTACTTGTTTTGAGTATCTAATGTAGAAGTTATAACCAAGTTCATTTATGAAACGGTCTTAATGAATGATATACTGACCGTATGTCCTCTTGATATGTGTAACTCTTTGTAACTGACTGAATATATATCTTTTGTATTCTGATAACCCTCTTGATAAGATCTGTTAGGTTTATATGCATATTCTATATATTAATAAATGTATCCTCGTGTATTAGTACCTGTGTGTGTGCGTTGTTTGAGTTATATCGCATGGTTGGATTCTAAAGCCATCAAAAGAATCAATTTTGTGATTTACTGCAACAATTAATAATTGTCCCAGTAAATGCCCAAACCCTACAGAACTGGTGCCTTCAGAGAGCCACTACATTACAGTAAAAATGCAAAGAAGACTAATCTAGGGCAAATTGTTAATTAAAGAAAATCATAAGCTGATCTTTTTCTGCAGGTCTGTTTCAGGTACAGTTTGTGCGATGGTAACCAGCTGAGATTTGTCACTTTTTGGGCCTGCCTTTAAAGCATGAATTTAAGAGAAAAACATAGATGTTATAGAAGTTTTTTTTTCTTATTCCTTAGTAAATGCCATCCACAATAAATAATGCCAATTGGTTTGAAAGCCTACAAGTGGTGAAACTGTTTGGTGAGAGGGAAGAAAGAACATGCAGTACAGGCAGAAAAGAATCAAATCAAACTACAACACTTTTTTTTTACATTGTTGCAATCATAAATGTATATCCACAGTGGCTGTATGACTATTGAAATACTTGCATGTAACTCCCCTTTGAGGTAATTGGCACATTGAATGTGGAAAATGAACCTTTTTAAATCCTGGAAAGATCTGAAAGTGACAGCAGAGCACAAATACTCAGAAAATTGAGACTCCCCACTGAACAAATCCAATCCACTGGAAAAGGAATTTCCACTAACGACTCAAATTATTTGTTGTTTTTTTTAAGAGAAGAGAAGGCAAGAAGGTTGTACTGAGTCCCTTTCAAAAGGTGTTCAAAGATTTGTCTTTATGGACAGATTTTTCTTAGGCATTAACAACTGTTGCCATTTGGGTTTGAAATCTGAAATGAACATGATTGCCGCAGAACTTTGTATTGTGTGCTTTCATTAGATATTCTTTTGAGGCTATACACAGAATAACAACTGCTCATTCATGTACCTTTTTTAAATATATGGAGGTGGCTCCAAATTATAAGTAAGATATTTTGGTGGAGTGTTGTATATTGGTGGAGTAAATTAGCATTATTTTGTCATTGCATCCTGTTTTATCCACAACCCAACAATATTGCTCTCCATGAAATTAGTAATGAACAAATGGAAACTTTCATAGTAGTTTTCCTTCATACCCATCTATCCATTTTCAAACCTTTTTCTCCAATACAGGGTTGTGGGGGATCCAGAGCCTGTCCCAGCAAGCAATGGCCAAAATACACTATAGACTCAATGCCAGTATGTTGTACGGCAACACACACTCACACAAAGGCCAATTAACCTATTGGAATGTCTTTGGACTGTGGAAGGAAACCACAACACCCAGAAAAACGCCACGTGGGAGAACATACAAATCCATGCCGATAGCATCCAGGGTCTGGAACTGATTCCTGGGCCCCAGCACTGCAAGACAGCAATGCGAACTACTGCACTAATAACTAATATGCAGCCTCTTGAGAGCTAAATAAGTGAAAACGTAAAAATATATTTAGCTGTACAGACATTATTTTGGGCAAAACTATATGAATCTTTTTGGAGGGAATCTGTAAAAATGTGTCCAAATACATCTGTGCACATGTAATTTCTGGTTTCACAGTAATTGTCATTTAAGAGGCTAGGCGCTGACATATTAATAAAGTTAAAGGAATATTAAAGGAAAGTAGAATGTAATTTGTGCCTGCTGGGACACTTACTTGAGTACATAATTTAGAGACACCACATCTGTGGTGTGAAAACCCAAGCAACATACACAGGGAAGTATGGACATTTCACTATCAATGTTCTTGGTACAGAGTTTGCACTAAACTCACTCAATAACCATTAGGGAAAACAAACTTCACTCTCATATACCACTAGAAAAACATTCTACATTGAAAAGAGCACGCCTTGTAACACATATTTAAACAGAACGGTATCTGAAGAAACACAAATAACACAGGTATCCCTTTGGATAAAACTGTAAATGTAAAAGAAAGTTTGTGCCTTTAGTCCCCAATGATAATTACTTTATTACAAAAAATCTGTGATAACACCACCCTATGCTACAAGACGTCTCTCATAAAAAGAGAATCTGACACAAAACAAAATACTGCTTGGTCTGATTTTACACTCGTACACAATCATAACAAGGGAATTTAAAAGGAAATGTTATTATTCTATAAATTATAGTGGTATAACTCCATCTGATCTGAGGAAGTGAGCTCTTTAGATGTAATAACTGTTTCCTGTTCCAAAATAATCAGAAGGACAATGAGCAACATGGGATACAATTAAAAAGGACAGCGTGTCAGTTTAAATTGGTGATTGGACAGTTACTGGGCTTTAAAGCAGGTGTAGCTGCAGCACATAGTCCTCAGCAGAATGAATGAGATGAGGCCAGATCACCTGTCTTCTTTCAGAAACAATTGTATGTCATTTTAGAAAAAATAAGGTTGAAAATAATCGCTCCTGACTTTTGTCCACTGGAATCCATTATCCACTGGAATAATGTCAACACAGGTTTTTTGCAACACCAAAACTAGAAACTGTAAAGGAATTGTATCCATCATGGCCACCTCAATCTCCAAATTCTGAGTGTTAAGCACATTTCCTGTTCCTTTGTTCAGGTGAAATCCTGTCCTGTTTTGAAATCAATGGCTGAATACATCTGCATAGCAATCTTCCACCATCTAAGTTTTAATAAATAGCAACTGCTGGTCCTTTGATTGCATTGCATCTGGTTGAGAAAATTGACAATTTCAGTTAGTTCAAGAACATGGTCTTCCTTTGACTCTCCAACATCTCAGTGCAGCACACCAGCTCAAAAGCAATTATAATAAAATAGGGTTCGTAATAAAAGTAACAAATAGTATCACAAGCAGCTGGAGTTCTAATATGGTCGTGTGTTCCTAAACTGGTTTATCAGTATTAAGAATTAATAGTCAAATTAAGAGTCAAAATAATTCAGTTTCTCGTTACTTACAAAGTACATCAAAAATTACATTTAACTGTCTCACAGATGCATGAGAAAAGATCAAAGTATTTTTTCGTTTATATTCTACATCCTGATTAAATTTTAAAGTCCTACCAATTGATGTTCTCCGAGTAACCTGTCTCTTTTATCCGGTCAGCTCTTTCTCCTAAAGTCTTAGTAATACAAAACTCTCTGGCACAGAAGAAAGAAGAGAAATTACTTTTTCAGCACCTTTTCTTGTTTTTAAATTTGGAGAATTAAAGCAATTGAAAAAGTTCCGACAGCTAAAGTGGGAGTTATTGACCTTATTGTCTCTTCGCTTTGTCCTTTACAGTTGAGCGATCAGTAAAAACACTTTCTCAGGGAGCTTTGTCTTCTTGTTCTGTATCCACTTATCAGAGAGAATGTGAAACACTGCCCGAAAGAGAGATTTTTGGCTGCACTACCTGTAAATGTAGATCTGTCTTCCTAAGAGGTATGGACATGCAATTTGAATTGAAAGCAACATGGATACATTTCTAAGAAGGATAAATTTTTAAAACAAATTTTAAAAACTACTTGTTTAAAATGACACGTTATCAATTCCTTTTACCACTTTGCTGTCAATCTTGATATATTAAAATTAAAATCTGATTATTCGTCAGCCAGAACTATGAAAGGACATTTAGTCTTAGTGCAATGTTAAGTAGGGATTCTTAATTTAAAAATGTACCCCTACATCTAACTATGCCACCAGATTGTGCTAATGTTACTGTTGTTTTATTTTCTTTATTTTTATAGCACACACCAATAAGAATCGTTATTCATTGTTTGTTTGGTATAGAAAAGTTGACAGTCTCATAAATTGCTTTTGCTACCCTACCTCACAATGATTCTTATTCTGTCTATAAAACATATAGAAGATGATCTCATTCATTGTGAAGCAAAATATATATTTCAAGACCAAGGGATCATTCTAAATTAATTTCCTTGTTCTATGGTGATGGTTACATCTGGAGCAAGATAACCAATGTAAGTATAATGTTTAAAAAAAATGTTGATGGGTATGTTGTCAAAAAGTAATATTTCTGGAAACTAAGAAAGAATGCTTTGATTAGACTCATACCTGACTCATTAAACCAATATGCAGATCAGAAACGTGGTAGAAGGTTCCTTCTGTTTCATGAAAGTGTCAGGCTTTTATTGCAAATATTCTAAATTATTCTACCTAGTTGAGCCCCTGTGCGTTCTACTTTAGTGTCACTAGTGACTCATGGCCGCAGTAGGGAGTTTGCACAGCATGGATCAGAATCGACTGAAAGCGCGATTCAAAGAAGCTGGAAACAAATGACTGGAAGGCTAAGCCTGAACTCAGAATCGTTTGTTCTTCTTTGATTTAGCCAGTATTTTATACTCTGTCTCTTTCATTACACTTATGAGTAGCATGTGCAGACAGTTGCAGGTCGGCATTTACCTGGACAATCAAAAAATGTTTTTAAAGGACATGCTAAGCAGAGTGAGAGTGGGTGAAAAAATGATTGCAAATATTTATTTTAAAGAACATACTCAAAAAAAGATCATCAAAATGGCACCCGCAAACAATCCGACAGCTTATTATCCAGATTCACAGACTTGTTGGAGAGTCTTCTGATCTGCCTGCATCTATGCTAGCAAAACTATTTTCACCGCTTACTCACTCAGATGACAACTAATTGTTAATACTGTAGCTAACTGAATTAATTAGCTGCAGGATTACATTAAAACTCTCAATATACATGTCCACACATTAAAGTATCATAATATAAATTGGAATATACATTCCAAGACAAGTATAGTATGTATTGTAATATTACATTAAAATAAGAATTTTAAAGTAAAATAAGATATTTGTTTGGAAATTAAGGAATGGCAACAAGTGCAATAAAGGCAATCTGATTGCTGTGAATTGTCACAGCTATATTGGAAAATGCTGAGCAGACATATAAAAAATACATTCCACTAAATATTTTTTCTTTACAAGGAAACAGGACCTGGTTATTTACATGAACCTAATAATGTTCTAGTAAAATACAGCTTCTGTTTCTTTGCAGACTTTTAAAAGCTAATCTCATGCATATATTAATTTAGAGAAGGGCTGCCTTTATGGTCTCATATTCTATGTAGTACAAACCCTTGGGGATCACCTTTAAAACATATCTTGTCAAAAGAGATCCAAATCCCTTTGGAGTTCCACTGTATTACAGGAAAACTATTCTTTGACTTAGGCTGTTGGTAATACAAAATATAGACGGAAAGCTATTAGTATCAGCTGAATAATTAATACAACGCTTGGAAGGTTATATGCAACATTCTAGTGACAGCAGCCATATCACCCTGCAACTTCAGCAGCCATATCACCCTGCAACTCACAACTGGCAACCCACTGAAGCTAAGCAGGTGTGAGCCTGGTCTGTACCTGGATGGGAGACCTCCTGGGAAAAACTAAGGTTGCTGCTGGAAGAGGTGTTAGTGGGGCCAGCAGGGGACACTCACCCTCTGGTCCATGTGGGTCCTAATGCCCCAGTATAGTGACGGGGACACTATACTGTAAAAACAGGCGCTGTCCTTCGGTTGAGACGGAAAACCGAGGTCCTGACTCTCTGTGGTCATTAAAAATCCCAGGACGCTTTTTGAAAAGAGTAGGGGTGTATCCCCGGTGTCCTGGCCAAATTTCCCATTGGCCCTTATCAATCATGGCCTCCTAATAATCCCCCTCTAAGAATTGGCTTCATTACTCTGCTCTCCTCCCCACTGATAGCTGGTGTGTGGTGAGCGTTTTGGCGCAATATGGCTGCCATTGCATCATCCAGGTGGATGCTGCACATTGGTGATGGTGGAGGGGAGTCCCCATTACCTGTAAAGCGCTTTGAGTGGAGTGTCCAGAAAAGCGCTATATAAGTGTAAGCAATTATTATTATTATTATTATTATTATTATTATTATTATTATTCTATTGACACAATAAACATAAACACAAATAAACAACAATGAATTCTCAGGAGAACAATATGGGTGTCTTCTTACTGATGTTATCTATTACCCAAGATAAATATGGAGCCTTGATTTATGTGGATTGGGGTTTACGTCTTTTCCCACAATATTATTCCTTTCGGATATTTTGTATTGAAGAAAAGGAGAGACATTATTTGCAGACTGTTAACGAACCACTTTCAACAAGATGAGTCTTACTGTGAAAAGAGCAGCCAGTCTGAACCAAATAATTATACACCTTTAAGTCTTATTTCTGTCACATCTAAGTTTAGAGAAACAAATATTAGAAGTAATCTAGAGAATTATCTGTTCTGTAAAATTATTAAGGGCCATACAATATGGATTAAAAAAGGTAGATGTTACGGATTCGGTAAGAGAAACCGAAACCAGTGAATGAACCCACTTGCAGGAGCTGATAAAGCCTAGCCGTGATCCAAAGAAAGCCGTAGTCGAAGAAACGAGCCGAGAGTCCAGGGGAAGCCAGAGATCCAAAAGGGAACGAGTTACCGAAGCCAAAGCGTGATCCGAAACCGTAGACAATAGAGCAATCCGATAGTCCAGGGGAAGCCAGAGATCCAAAACAGAGCGTGAGTACCGAAGCCAAGCCGTGATCCGAAAAACAGTCGTCAAAAGGGGAAAAAACCGTAAACCGAAAACCAAGAAGGACACAAGGCAGAAAAAGGAGTAGCGCATAGCCGGGAGGCAGGGATCGTAACATTACCCCCCCCTCTACGGGCGGCTCCTGACGCCCTAGCGGGACGATCAGGGAAGTTGAGGTGGAAGTCCCGGATGAGGTTGGGATCCAGAATATCCTTCTCCGGAACCCGCGAACGCTCCTCTGGACCGTAGCCTTCCCAATCAACTAGATATTGCAGGGATCCACGAGACCATCGGGAATCCAGGATCTTATTCACAGTGTAAGCAGGGAGTCCATCAATTACTCGGGGCGGTGGGGGTTTTTGTTGTGGCTTAGACAGGGTGGATCTGTGAAAGGGCTTAAGGAGGGAAACATGGCAAGTAGGGTGGATCCGAAGGGTAGGAGGCAAGGCCAGCCGATAAGTTACTGGGGTAATCTGGGTGAGGACACGAAAAGGATCAATGTACCTGGGAGCAAGCTTGCCAGAAGGTTGCTTTAGAGGAAGGTTATGGGTAGACAACCAAACAAATTGACCACGTCGAAATCTGGGTGGGATTCGACGGCGCCGATCAGTCACCTTCTTCTGCTGAGCTGCAGTGCGAAGAAGGGTGGCTTTGGGCTTTCTCCAGAAGGTCTGCAGGTTTGTGATATAGTCCTGAACCGATGGGACCTCCGTGTCGGGATGGGAGTCTGGGAGAAGAGGAGGTTGATAACCTAAGGCACACTTAAAGGGAGACATGCCAGTAGATGCAGTATACAACGAATTGTGTGCATACCCATGGAAGCAAGGATACCCGATTATCATGGGTAGAGGAAATATAGGTCCGCAAGTAGGTCAGCAGTTCTTGATTCATGCGTTCCGTCTGACCGTTGGCCTGAGGGTGATAAGCAGAAGTAAGTGAAACTGAAGCGCCCAGCGACTTACAGAAGGCCTTCCAAAATCGGGAGACAAACTGAGGGCCCCTATCTGAAACAATATCTTTAGGGATGCCATGCAGACGGAAGATATGCAGTAAGAACAATTCTGCTAGTTCTCGAGCCGTAGGTAAAGAAGGCAGGGGAATAAAATGAGCAGATTTGGAGAAGCGATCTACCACTACCATAATAGTCGTGTGTTCTTGGCTAGGTGGAAGGTCAGTAATAAAATCAACTGAGAGGTGAGTCCAGGGACGGTCAGGGATGGGCAAGGGTTGAAGAAGGCCTGCCGCCCTCATCCAGGAAGACTTCATTTGAGAACAGATAGAGCAGGCCTGGACATACTCCTTGACATCTTTGGCCATAGTTGGCCACCAGAAGTCTCTGGAGATTAAATCCAAGGTAGGTTGGAATCCAGGGTGTCCAGCGAAACGGGAGTCATGTCCCCATTGTAAAACTGCGGATCTGACTGGATTCGAGACGAACAATTTGTCCTGAGGGCACTGAGGAGGTACCGTTTGTCCAACCAAGGCTCTTTGAACAATTACCTCAATGTCCCATCTTACAGCTGCCAGGAACTTACCAGAAGGGATGATGGGTTCAGGAATCAATTCGGCCTCAGGAGGGTCGTGGATCCGTGAGAGAGCGTCTGCTTTGATGTTCTTAGAGCCTGGAGTGTAGGTGATAAGGAAATTAAACCTGGTAAAAAAAAGGGACCATCTGGCCTGGCGAGGACAAAGGCGTTTGGCCGATTGCAAATACTCCAGGTTCTTGTGATCAGTGTAAATCAAAAATGGATGATGAGCACCCTCTAGCCAGTGCCTCCATTCCTCCAATGCCAACTTAATGGCCAAGAGCTCACGGTTACCAACGTCATAGTTCATCTGTGCAGGGGATAACTTCTTAGAGAAGAAGGCACAGGGGTGAGGAATCTGTTTTTCTCCATGATGTTGAGAGAGAACAGCACCCACACCATGGCCAGAAGCGTCCACTTCGACAACAAAAGGCAAGGAAGGATCAGGGTGTTTTAGGATGGGGGCTGTTGTGAATAGGTGTTTCAGGCGCTGAAATGCCTCTTCTGCTTGAGGGGTCCATTTACCTTGTCTTGGTCCTTTCCGAGTTAAAGAGGTTATTGGAGCGACCACCGAGCTGAAGTTTCGAATAAACCTCCTGTAAAAGTTAGCAAAGCCGAGAAATCGTTGTATGTGTTTGAGATTCTTGGGTGTGGGCCAATCCGTAATAGCGGAGACTTTATTCGAATCCATTTCCACCCCCTCTGGAGAGATGATGTAACCTAAAAAATGAATCTTAGAAGCATGGAAGGTGCACTTCTCCAGTTTGACATAAAGTTTGTTACTAATGAGCCGGGAGAGTACTTCTCTGACATGGAGAACATGATCCTGGAAGGAATTAGAAAAAATTTGAATGTCATCCAAATAAATCAAGACAAATCTTTGTAGCAGATCTCGAAATATGTCATTAATAAAAGACTGAAAAACTGCTGGGGCATTAACCAAACCAAAAGGCATGACCAAATATTCGTAATGTCCATGGGTTGTCATGAATGCCATCTTCCACTCATCCACTTCCCGAATGCGGATTAGATTATAGGCCCCTCGTAAATCCAGTTTGGTGAAGATCTTGGCCCCTTGCACAGACTCAAGTGCTGCTGGAATTAGAGGCAAAGGGTACCGATTCTTGATTGTGATCTCGTTGAGGCCACGATAGTCAATGCAGGGACGGAGCCCACCATCCTTCTTTTCCACAAAAAAAAAAACTGGCACATGCAGGTGAAGTGGATGGACGTATAAGTCCAGCCTTCAGAGAATCTTGTATGTAAACTTTCAGGGCCTCAGATTCAGAATTGGAGAGCGGAAATATACGACCTTTAGGAGGGATAGTACCTGGCAAAAGGTCAATGGCACAATCATATGGTCGATGAGGTGGGAGGGCCAAGGCCTCCTGCTCATTAAATGCTTCCTGTAGAGCAGAATATTGAGGGGGTATGGTAGGAACACCGGAAGGGGACGTCGCCGTGAGTGCAATTCTTACGGGTAGATGACAGCAATTTCTAATACATCTGGGTCCCCAAGTTAAAATTTCTTTACGGGACCAAGAAATGTTAGGGTCATGCTGTTGTAGCCAAGGAAAGCCTAATACAAGGGGACGTGCTGGGGTCTCAAGGAGATAAAACCAGATGTCTTCCACATGGGTGGCGCCAATCTGCAAGCTTATAATTTCAGTTTGCCACCTAATAAGTCCTGGAGATACTGGGGAACCATCAAAAGATTGAACACGAAGAGGTGGAGTCACCAGGGTCAAGGGTAAGTTCCAAGTTCGAGTGATGGAGGCATCTATAAAGTTTCCTGCCGCCCCAGAGTCAATAAAAGCAAGAAGAGGCATCCGTTTATTACCCCAGAATAGTGTAGATAGAATAGAAAATCCTGAGGAAAACTGAGGGGATTGAGTTATCTCACTCACCTTAGGATCTTGAGAAGGTGGGCGGCGCCTCAAGGATGAGTTTGAAGCAGGGCAGTCAGCTTTAAAGTGTCCTAATTTTCCACAGTACATGCAGCGACCCTCTCGTTGGCGTCTCTCTCTTTCTTCAGGGGTTAACCGGGTGCGGGCTATTTCCATAGGTTGTTCTGAGTCTGAAGATCTGGTAGGTGATGGCCGAGGAGCCTCTAGTATTGGTGTCCGAGATCTTTCAGTACTCCTTTGACGAATTCTGAGTTCTAATTCCAACACCTGGGAAATTACTTCCTCCAAGGTTCTGCCCAATTGCGGCATATTTACCAGGTGGTCCTTTATTTCTTCACTAAGTCCTTGACGAAAAAGAAAAATAAGGACCTCACCATCCCAGTGAGTCTCCGCTGCTGCTACTCGAAAATCTATAGCATAATCTTGTGCAGACCTGCGGCCCTGGTGGATGGAGGAGAGGCGGAAGACAGAGTCTTGACCAACTAAGGGATGACAAAAAACCCCCTTAAATTTTCCTAAAAAGAGATCATAATCCTGAACTTCAGGAGCCCCACGATCTAGCAGGGCAGTAGCCCATTCCAAAGCACGGCCGGTTAACAGTGAAACTATGAAGGCGATCTTGTCCTAAAGGAGAAAAAAAAGTTTCCGGATGGAGCCTGAAAACCAGAGCACACTGTGCTAAGAAGCCCGGACATTTCGTAGGGTTGCCGTCAAACCTGTCAGGTGGAGTAAGTGGAAGAGGTCGAGGGGCAGGTGTAGGAGCTGGCGGGGGCGGAGCCGAAGTGGCAGCTCCAGCGTTGCTTTCTCGATTGCCGGTGGGCGGCATTGCCGACAGGTGCGCGGAAATCTGTTGAACGGAAGCCTGCAACTGGAGTAAGGTTTGCCAGTGCTGATCCAAAACCGAGCGAATCTCCTCTTGCTCCGCTGGGTCCATGTTAAATGGCTCAGTATTCTGTTACGGATTCGGTAAGAGAAACCAAAACCAGTGAATGAACCCACATGCAGGAGCTGATAAAGCCTAGCCGTGATCCAAAGAAAGCCGTAGTCGAAGAAACGAGCCGAGAGTCCAGGGGAAGCCAGAGATCCAAAAGGGAACGAGTTACCGAAGCCAAAGCGTGATCCGAAACCATAGACAATAGAGCAATCCAATAGTCCAGGGGAAGCCAGAGATCCAAAACAGAGCGTGAGTACCGAAGCCAAGCCGTGATCCGAAAAACCGTCGTCAAAAGGGGAAAAAACCGTAAACCGAAAACCAAGAAGGACACAAGGCAGAAGGAGAAGCGCAACTAGGAAGCTCGAAAGGAAAACCAATACTGAGCGAGGAGGTAGGAAAAGACAGGTGTTTAAGTATAGGATGAGACGGGGGTGTGGTGGTGAATAAGAAAACTGATAGGTAAACTGATGGAGTAAGGCTACGCCTTCTTCTGCCTCTTCCGTAGCCGGGAGGCAGGGATCGTAACAGTAGATCTTGCTTGACTAATTTATTAGACTTGAATTTCAGCAATCATCATGGATATAAACAGAATGTATGATACGTTGTCATCAGGTCTGCAGTAGGCCTTTGAAAGAGCATTTTTTAAAGTTGAAAATGGTAGGCATTCATGGTGATGCATGTTTTTTGATTGAGAACTGGATAATGGATATGGTGTGAACACTCAGAGGGAGGTGAAATACCACAGTGATCTATATTAAGATCACTACTCTTCATAATTCACATTAATTATCTAAATTTTGGCATACACAAAAAAGTAGTTTGGTTCGCAGATTATAATAAAATAAGAGGATTAGTAAACCCAAAATTCAAAATGGCTTCAACAAAATTTAAAACTGAGAAAACATCTGTGAGATGGCATTTAATGCAGACAATAGTAGAGTGTTACCAGCAGATAGCAAACAAAAAGATGTTTGTTTGGTATAGAAAAAGATAGCAAACACTGCTCTATCCAGAAGTTACTTGTAAAAAGATAACCATGCCTATTTTCATAAATCTTTAAAAAGATTTTCCTATTTAGAATCAATACATTCCCTGTTTTAAAAGAAAGTGCTACACTGACAGGGAAAATAATTAAATATTTTTTTTAGTTATTAAATAGATAAAACTACAGGGGAGTCTAATACAATTACTCAGAATCCTGAAAGGCATTGTCAAAGTCAAGCCAGTAAACATCTTTTAATTTCAATAGCATAACATGAGCTAGAGGATTAAAGGTCTAAAATAAAAAAGAAGCTATTCTACCCAAGAAAATCATCACAAGAGGGTGCTCTATAGACAAAGGGATAGACTGTAGGTGTCGTGAATAAATTATTATTAGGTTTAGAATTAGAAAACCTTTATTATCCTAAATATAAGAAATTAATTAGACAATAATTCTAATCCCAATCTAATGACCTTGCTACACTAAGATAACGGCTTTTAATGAATCAACTGGATGAGATACTCAAATCAATTAGATGCTATATAGATGGGTCAAATGGCCATTTCTGTCTTGTAACTTCTTCTTTCCATTACTATGCTTTTAAAACCTGTCTTCCCTTCTTCCACGTTGTTCCAGTTTATTATTTTGCCCCAAAAAAGAACTCAACATTAACAAAGATGTGTGTAAATGTCATTTGATTTAATCATAGATCTGAACAGTCCACTTATTTTCCTTATTTATGTAATGTTGTTTTACAAGGGCTTCAGTATTTTTGGATTTTGAGGTATTAACTTATTGTAGAAACAATTTCAAGATCCTGCGATTGGATTACACAGAATAAAGCACTAAGCCAATCAGATGCTTGTTGTCTTACTGCTTATTTGCATTCCTGCATGTGATCTGCAAATATCTGACACAAGGTGATTTTGGTAATAGTAACTGCACCCTTACATGGGTGTAGCATGTTCCATACTGCCATAACTCTTTGCATAAAAGGTGCCTGCTTTTCTCAGTTTAATATTAACTTCAATTTGTGTCCTCTGGTTCATGCTTCACTGATAAAGGTGGGGTATTTATAATTCTTTTCCAAAGGTATGACTGCTGCTTCCTTGTCCATAACAGCAGCAATAATGTTTTCCTTATAGGTCTCTCATCACAGTAGTGATCTACAATCATTTGACTGACAGCGTTTTTGGAAAGCAAGAAAAAAAATTTGTTTTTCAACAAATGTAAGACAAATTAGGTTCTATATACCTATATAAAGAAATACTTAAGTGGTTCAGTCGGTATTTATTGTATGATTCTTATACTCATATCTATGAATATGACATAAATATATTACAAAATATATTGCTGGTTTGTAGCTACTGATGTTGGTAATAAAATGATATATTGTTGTAAGAGAATAGTTTGAATTCATTATAATTACATTCATATAAAGATTAGATGTATAGAATGCTGAGCATTAACTTTTATTCACCACAGTTAAGATCTGTGTAGACAGAACATGAGTTGTCTTGTAAGTTTATCTTTTGATAGTTATGCTTTTGTAATATATCTTTGGGGTATCACACCTGCTATAATGCTGCACCCCACGTATAAGTGTTTGGAAAACACTTGGATACAGTACAGCATATCTTTGGTTTGCTCTCTGGTATTGTTGAAAAACATTTTTGTGTCAATAACCAAGAGAGTTAGAGGCAGGGGATAAACTATTTTGTGAAATCAACACAAAACATCCTCCTGCAGCTATCTGTGCAGTCTAATGTTCTACATCCACTCCACATATCTAAAAAAGGTGCAAATGGGCATCATTTTGCAATGGTTGTGTTAGCGAACACACTTTTGCATGTTTTCAAATTATAAGAAATGTGTTTTGGAAAACAAAACATATTTGTTTCAGGCAGTGAACAAGCCATAGGCACAGAATGTTGTACTTGACGTACTAGCTCAGATGTTCAGGTCTATTGGCTTAACTCTAAAATATAAATCTCTTACATTACCTGTTTTTGTTAAAACAGAGAAAAAACCCTTTGATCCTTAAATAGATAAAATTAAACACCATAAGACATACATTTTCTGGCAGATGTGATGCTTTTTTATAGCTATACAGGCCAAAACCAGGTGGTATTTCATCAGAGCAGTCTACAGCAATAAAAACATTTATCCTCTACTGCCTTACTAACAGAATCTGACTAAAAAATGGAAAAGAGCAGCAATGAACAATCTTCTCACCTTTACATGCTGAGATGTTTCAATTTAATGAATGTCAGCCAGGTAAACATCTACTGGTGAGCATTAGTACATTGACTCAGGACATCCAAGTCTGCAGGTCAGTAATTGGGGGTCTGCTGGGGTTGGTTGTTGCGACAGAACAGTCATGCCAGCAGAATAGGACTGATATATCCTCAGGTTCTGAGAGACTCAGAATCCTCAAGCTGGGCTAGTTTTGAGAGAATTTTTAATAAATCTGGTCAGAGTCACAGCTTATCTTGAGACAGACTAATGCTGGCAAAATTATTTTTTTTGGCAAAACACACAGCAAGTGCACATTAATGTGGAAGAAAAAAAAGCATGTACCAAGCACGCACAATGCTACAGGCATCAAGCTGTGACAGGCTAACCACTTTTGCAGAGCTTACAGTGACTTGCAAAACCACTTGCCTGCTTCCGATGATGTCTTGTGTTATTGAATTACAAATGGTTGATTGGAATCATCAATCAAATCATTGGAACAGAATAATCTTTAACATTAACATTTAACATAAGATTTTGGCATCACAGATAATGAGTGATAAGAAATTGAAAAGGATCAGTGTTATTAAAGGAACTTGCATTTTGTTGAAAAGACAAAGGTTAATGCCGCAACACAAGCTGTATATCTGCAGCACATACAATGCACCAGGTTCTACATGACTTGTGACATACTGTCCCATTCTTCTCATCAAGCCTGGACAAGCATATGTTTGTGCACTGGTCTCCAAGCTCTAGATGCTACTTGCCATACCAGCCATCCCCACAAATATTTATTAAATGAGGCAAGTCTGGGGAGTAGGACATCCACAACCTACATGCCCACAATTTTCATAATGTGAAAATTTCCGTTGCTCGATAAAGCTGGCTAATCACATAAGTACAGTATGTGTGTTATCCTTCTTTAATTTTGTTACCTCAGGATCAGCCCGCAGGAAGGGCAACAGGTGACGTGCCAGGACTTGATCAATGTAGCACTATGCAGTCAGGGGTGCTCTCAACATGTGGAGTTTTGTACTGCCTCCTCCCTAACCACAAATGGTAGTGGCATTTGCATTGTGGCACTGTATTATTCTTTTTCTATTTTCATCATGCCTGACTTTTAACAGGTTAATTCACTTCATGAACTGTACACAATGATTTTACTGTTTTTGCAACAAAGTCATGTATTTATTATGGACAGTCGAAAAACGATCAATTAATCACAATAATGCCTTTTAATCAATATCCAAAATCCATCACAGATTTTTATAAAAAATACATGCATGCAGTAATAAAGCTATAAATTTCATTTGATACTCAGTATATTTAATACCTTAAGTAAATATGATGGTCATGATTTTATAACAAAAATGTATAATTGATTAACAATTGAATACTAACTGTAATAAACACTACAATAACTAGAAATAGTTCTCCCCAACAACTGACTGTGTCCTAAGTGCATTTTTCGCACCATTGTTTTAGCAAATTATTAATATTATCTTGAAAGCCACAATGAAATTAAAATAATCCCTATTGGAATACTTTCAACACCGTAAATGAGTAAGCCAAGACCACTGCCAAAATATCTTTTTTTAAGTTCTTTTGCATGAAACAGAGCACAAGTGATCAAATTTGTGGCTGCTTCTGTTGTTACAGTCCTGCTCATTCTTGATTCAACTCAATCTGCACCAGTTTTACTGCTTGTCAATAACATCAGTGGGAAATAATGCAAATGAGCCTTAATGCGAAGCTACAGCCTTACCTAAACAATCACATGCAGATCACATCTCATATCCTCTCTCTGAGGATTGCAATTAACTCCTATGTGCGACAATTAGCATACTAATTTTGTGTTATAGGGCAAGGGAAAAATAAATGCCCTGTAAGTCTGTCCTGGTCTGAGAGTGGTCACCCCTGTAGGGCTTAACTGTTTTCCTCTCTGCTCTAATAATGCAGCATCAGTTTAACGGAATTACAGTGTGCTGGTAACAAGAAGCCATCTTTTTTTATCCATGTGTTTGAAACATACTTTGCCTCTGAAATATATATATATATATTGTTTCTATGAGTTATTAAAGAGTTGTCAATGAGGGGCCAAGGACTAATTTATTACAAACACCTATTCTTAAAATTTGACAGGAACACACTAATCAATCAAGCCACCCCTATGATCAGCAATGCATCTAGCTCTATCTCATTTATTTCCTTCAGTGGAGTAAGAATGACTCTATTCAGGATGCTCTAATCATTCCATGCCATACCTTTCTTTCAGAGGTGCTGGGAGTTCTACACAAAACCCAGAAGTCCAACGGCTCCTCAAAGCAAGTTAGCAACTATGCTGCCCACATGATTTGTGTTGCATCTTGTAGATCTTCCCAAATGGGATATTGTCATCTGCCTTGAAGTTCTACAGTCTAGTGCTACATTCTGCACATTTGATTTGATGATGCCATACTAGAAGCTACTGCTCTAAGTTGGGATGTCAGAAAAAGTCTGTAATGTAAGTTCTTTGGTCTGCAGTCTAAAATGATTCATATACAGTAGGAAAGTCAAATGAAACTATTGCACAGAAAAAACACAGAAATGCAAAAGGAGACTCATTTAAAGATCATCCAAATATAATTTTTACATTTCATTGAACAACTCTAAGGCCTTCCTGCTGGTTAGAAAATGTAATTGCTTTGTGTATAGGATCACTTTTAAAAATAAGGGTAAAGGATACCTTGCAACCTAACCACACCTACTATGAAAAATAATATGTGCTTAATGGGAAAACACTTAAATGAGTTTATTAAACGGTCCCTCTAACTGCATTACAATCTGACAGATATCCATACAGATTTGATATACAGTATCTGATATATAGAAGACAGTTGAGGTCTTAAAATAAATACTGTAATTAGGTAGTAGAATTCTCAATGAAGGCACGCAGATAAGCAGGTAAAAATAAACATGTTGCTTGCTTAAAAATATCATTGAGAAAAAGAATAACTATTAAATTGATAACTCACGTTGCATTTGAAAATGTCTGAAAAAAGCAGTGCCATATTGAGAATTACTCGAGAATTACTTTTTGCTGTGCAAAAAAGCATTAAGTACTGGGTTCCAGATTCTGAATATTTAAATAAATAATGAGAGAAAATGTTGTGAATATCACTCAAATGTTTTCTCTGCTCCACTTCACACATTGCAGTTGACTTCCAAACACAAGAACCGTGACTGAAATTGAAATTTCAAACAAATGCAGCTATTGGAAAAACAATAAATTACAAAATCCCTGGAGAGAATCATCTTGTTTTGGGTTTCATCCACGTCATCCCTATGAATTAATGAAAATGGCCAACTCTTCCATATTGATGAAGGTAAGCAGGGGATTGCAATGATAAGTTAGCCATAAGGTAACATATGAATCAACCTGTCCCTTTCCAAGTTTATCACATCTCATATGTGATACTGTATCTAAAATTCAAATGGATCTGTTTCAGGCCATATCAAGTGTAGCTTATTGATAAATTATGTCTAGCAGGGTTCAAATACTTTGCTCCAATCAGGTTTTGTCTGGATGATCATGAAGTAGGAGCTCTCAACTGGTGCAAGCTTCAAGTTCCAACTCCTCCTGACTCCTCTGTTGTGGTCTCCCGTCTTTCTTCTCTTTTCCCCTCTCCTCTCTGTCGTCTTCATGTGATCTTATACGGTGTGTTTCTGGTCTGCTGATTGACAATCATTAACCCACAACTTTTCTGTGTTAAGCTGCTGTTGCACTGCAATTTCCCTCACGGGATCAATAAAGTATCTATCTATCATCTATCTATCTAATTAACTAGATAAATCAAAGTAAACTTTGTCATAGTTTTTGATCAGGGGATTCCCTACATCTCAGCAAACAAACCCTCTGCTTTGAAGCTGGTAAGGTTTACACTACCAGATAGAGATACTTCCCAGTAACCTATACTGTAACAATATTTTAGATTGACAATTTGTTCTATATATGTTTACTTAAAATGAGGTAGGAGGCAAGACCATTCAGCAGCTATTGATGATTTATGTAGAAGAGGAGGCAGGTGGTAAAACTTTAAATGGATCAAATCAGTAAGACTCTCAAAAGAGTTTTATATCTTTGTCCATTCTTTAAGAAAACATTGCTGTCATTGACTTCCAGGAAGTAAAGAACTCTAATATAAGTGTTTAAATTAATCAATTTAGAACTTGTTTGGAATGAAAGACTGAAGACCCCATATTTAGCTCTTCCTCATCAATAAGCAAAAATAATACACAGAAATGCTTTGAATTACAAGTCTGATGATAAACAGTAAAAGTCTCTCCAGATCCTTAGTTTCTCTTGCTTCAATGATTCAGTTCTACATTCACTCCTCAACTGTGCACCTGTTCGGAATTGCACAATGCAGTGTAGTTTCCTAGGCTGCATTTTTCATTTATGGCAGTCAGAAAAAAATAGAAATAAGTTCAATAAAATGAGTTACGCTCAAAACATTTTATAAGCTACATTTGTGGAACGTAAGAGACTGGAAAAATAGTAGTAGCTCTATTTCCAATTAATAGTGTCATATATATGTCAAGGTTGTTATGGCAACTGATGTGACCCTCTGAAACCCTCTCCTAGGGCCTTTCAGAAAAATTGTCTGCCTTTATTTTTTATATAAATGTTTTCCTGAATCACTGACATCGTAAGAGTTTTACAAAACAATGTTTTGTTCAATAACTTCTTAATATAAGTCGTAATCGATCACAAAACGCAAAACAGAGAAGAGCATTGTGTTTATATTCAATACACTACTGTACTACAGTCAAGGTCTGACATGGTAACATTCCCTTGATACTGAGATGTAATGAAAATCAATCAAAACAAACAACAGTGGACTCAACATATATGAGCACTATTTTCAGTCATTTTAGTACCAAGCTTTTGTGGGAATTTTGATCTCAGAAACAGGACAAAACATCTTGTCCAGTTACAGGTTCTTCTTATCCAGATTGCACTTAAAGGGCACCTGCAGTCTCAATTTCTCAGTCCTGTTATTAAATCTCTGTAATAAAATTGGAGATTTTATTAATTACTGTGTACAGTATTTTACTTTCATTGTGGTTTGAAATCCACTCATCAATACTGCTATTTTTTATCTCCAAAATAGCATTGCAGTTCCCCTTTAATGGGGGCTAGATTTATAAAAATAACAAAACAGAAATGTTTTTTGTAAAGAAGCTTAAAGAGTGAAACCCCTGAAGATGAAAATGTAAAAACAAATATATCTTTAATTAAAAGGACACTGCCTCATCCCACTTACTCAAGTGACCATTACTAGCCTCACTAGTGATATTTTCAATTTATCAAAGATCACATTCTGTAACATTACTTCACTTTCTAGTTTTAATGTAGTTAGTAAACAAAGCATTAGGAAGCTGTTCCTAAAAACTTTTAAACACAACAAATATAAAAAATGAGAAAGAATGAGAAAGCACAAAGTACGTACACCAATACAGAGATCTGTACATGTGACAGGACCTCACATGTGGAGGTCTTTGCCTACCACTTTTATTCTAGCTCTTAGGTTTTGACCACAAATAACTAACATTCAACAATATTCATACTCACATTTTACTAACATTTTATGTATGAAGTGAGCAGCAAGCTGTTTTTTCATGGAGATAAAACAGGTGGCAGATGAATTATATCCTCTATAAGTCATATTCCTGAACCCATCTGACCAGTTGCTATTCAAGACAGAGTCATTCAGCATGACTGAAAAGTCTTCAGTGTGAAACATTATTTGCAGTATGGGAATTCTATTGCTGCTGTGCAAGGTTTTGTAGGGGCATTTGACTTATAGTGATGTATGAGCATTATTTATGTCTAATTCAACAACTTAAGGAGACTGGTAGTGTTCTCAATCACTACAAAGTATATGCTGCCTTTTACAATTCATTTCTGAGAAAGGAAACAAAGTGTGAACTCAGCTACAGTGGTGTGAAAAACTTGTGTTTCCATTGACTAATATCAAAAGTTGAAAAGGGACCTGGAAACTCACATAACCTCATGTGAATTATTGTGCTTTGTTTACAAGACAGAGTATTCCAAGTTAGCCAGTGCACAACTGAGAATTTGAAGGCAGCAAAATAATGTTTTTTTTACTGTTCACCTGACATATTTCATCATGTATAGAGATTTATTCTGGTTTTGATTCATAAGTTATTAAAATATTATAACCATGGTCACCAACAGACAAAATCACTCAGATGTAGCCTGGATCTGAGATTCATGCAAAGCCTGACACAGGAACACCACTGGCAGGCTCTAAGGAATTATATTACTTTGGTTGATAAATATAAATTGAAAGATATGTATATATTGATATAATCAGGGGAAAGGCATTCTTCTGATGAGCTCCTGCTAAAGGTCTTCTGGCTATTGAAAATGAGTATAAACACCAGGATCAATGATTTCATGGAGATGCTCAGTTGGACTTCAAATTCATCAGAGACAAAAATATTGGGTCAGTGCATGAATTATTTTGTTAGAAAGATTGTGATTTACAGGGATAAACCATTTTCAGAGATTACGTATCAGTTGGTTGAGCTTAATCTGCTATGTGTGCAGTCTGCTACTCTGACAGTATTCATTACTCAGAACACTATTTTATCAAATACGCTTATTCCAGATATTCTTCAGATTCATATGTAGTTTTGAAGTCTTCACAACAACTGCTTTTTTGTGGACAGAAATGCATTGATTTTGAAATTCTAAGGAGTCCTTCGACAGACCAAAGCATTCATTTTTTGGAATATTACACAATTCTGTCATCCAGCTCATTTCGTCACCAAGTTGTACTTAACAACATTTTTAATTGTAGGTGTTCAAATTGTTTTCAAACTTATTCTTGTCAGTGATTACAGGATTAATATTCTAAATTTTATATGAGATATCTTTTTTTTACTATCCCATTTGGACAAAATGGAAACTGCATCTGTTCTTACTAGTCAATTTGCCCCTTTAGCCTACATTTGTTTTCCTACCATTAAGAGAACATATTCACTATGAATCTGAAAACAGTGAATAACAATCTAAAAAAATATATAAACAATAACTCAAGACAAATAATGAATAACAGGGCATAAGGTCACAGTGTATTAGCATTACAATCCCTGTATCTCTGGGGGAAAAATAGATACACACTTTATAACATACCATGTACGAAATTAAATACAAATAAGATTGGAGACGGATGGAATATTTACAGGGTCATGTTCCCTCAACAAGCAGAAATAGATGATGAGAAAAGGATTCAATGATCTTTAGTCTAACAAAACAGAGAAAATTCATCTTGTCTTGGTGTACAAAATTTAAAAAGATCAAAATAAACATAAACACATGTGGGTATTAAGATTTAATTGCATAAAAAGTGCATTTTCAAACAAGCTTTAAAATCATGACTCAGAGTCGCTAATAGATATGAAAGGTTTTCTGTGAATGTGTAGATGCACTGTAGCGTACTTAGAAGATTTCCAGTGTGGCATATTGGTTGAGTCCACTGCACATGACAGTGCCAAGAAAGCCCAGGGCATAAAATGTGAAACTCCAGCCCTCATGTAAGGTAAATGGAGGAATGAAAGGCTATTGGGTTCGACTCTTTGTTAACATGGTATGGGGAAACAACATTTAGAAGAAATGTCGATTTAGGACCTTCGGGCACAGAAATTAGAAGGCTTTGGATATCTGCCAAGTTGGCTCTAGGATGTTGGCTTTGGGTCTGATGCAATGTGTAGAGCCAAGGTGGCTATTTTGACATACTAGTCAGACCCAGGAACAACATATTAAGTAATCCAGAGTGATGATAAAAGTGCTCTAATTCAAATGTGAACAGAAACAGAAAAGAAAACCGTGAATTGAAACAACTTTCTTCTCTCGGAACCTTACAGTTTTTTTTGGGGTTTATTTCAAACCTATATTTTAATCAAGACCTGTACTTTGTGAAAACGCAAAGGGGGTGGTGTCAGAAAATCAAACATGTTATTGGATTGTTTGTGTGTAAAGGCTGAAACAAAGAGTTTAAACTTCCTTTCAAGAGGGAACAAGAGATTTTTTGCTATTCTCGCATTGCAAAAAGATCTATTTCTGACGTTACAAATTAAGTTCACCAGCTGAGGACAAAGTTTTCACCTTTTGGCCAATAGGCCTCCACTTGATTTATGCCTCTGGTAAGTGTACAGCACAGAGATAGATGAGGTTGGGCTGTGCATGTAAGGGCTGCCTAGACAGCTCCAATAAGCAAAGGTCTGGAACCTTTGCAGGTTCCAACATACAGGGATGTCTAATAGAATATATGATAATATGTAATGCAATCCACACCTGAAGTTTAGAAACAGGCCGAATTCAATAACCAGGTTTTGCAGAACCAAAAGGAAATAATCGAAGCAGCAGATAGGAAACAAGAAGGTAATTTTCATGAAAAGAAGAACAAGGACTGAAACTGAACAGGAGAAGAAAGCAAGGCAAGAAGTAGAATAGTAGGAGCAGTGAAAAAAAAGGTAGGTAGAGGTATTGAGCTCAAAGCAGAGATATACAATACCGAGCACTGGAAGGACTGGGAGCACAGTTTATATAGGGTAGAGGAGGGGTGGTGTGGAATCCTAGATACACTAGTCTAAAAGTGATTGGCTAGAGCCGTCTGTGTGGTCTGTACCTCTGCTGCGAAGCTGTGTCTGCTGCCAGTGCTTGTGGCACCCTCTGTGGCAAGACAATGGAACCGTAATGGTGCATTCAGTAAATCTGCATCACCACCAATGGGAGGTCTGAGATCTCAAACCCCTTTGACATCCATTATTCATTTATAATCCAGATAAGCATGTAAATCCCAGAGCAACAGAAGGAAATGCTAGTGTGCTCTGAGAGTAAGGATCACTGCCTTGAATTTCAGAGTATTGAAGTGTCAATGGCTTGGAACTTTTCTAATTTCAGACTGCAGATCTATCACAAAGGAGCACCAAGAGCATGACATCACTAGCTGGTGATTTGTGTTGCACACTGGTGTCAAGTGGTTCCATACCTGCATTAGCGCTGGGGTTTGAGCCTCAATGACAGCTGCTCCTAGACCTAATTTTCTTTGAAATAGGTCAAACAGCAATCACTCTCCAAGCTTGAAATGAGACAGGTGCAGGACAACTGAGGGGATCCTGTTGCAAGACAGTGTAAGACATATTGATTGGGTGTCCATCTGCAGAATCAGGAAGGTAGTTTGCTGGTCTGGCAATAGACAGCTTTTCTGTTAACTGTGAGACTGACTGACCCAACACATCAGTCTATAATGCTGTGTTTTCTGGACAGGACATAAATCAACCAGATGATATATATAAGGGTCCAGATAAGGAACCATACACCCTGTAGACTCAGGAGAAGAAGGCCTCATCCATGAACTTGTAAAAGGTGCAGACTGAATTCAGTCCATCTGAATACTGAATGGTACGGCTTGTTATTTGTACTCTTTGCCCTGGAATAATGGCAATTTGAAGGTATTGCCTGTGACTTTGGCAGACAAAAAAGGTTAAAGTAAGCATCCTTCAACTCCACTGCAGCGAACCAGTTACAGGGTAGAAAATATCTGTGTATCTTGAAACCCTTGAGAGACTTGTGGTTCAGTTGTGGTGTCACAAACCTCGGATCAAGCAGAGATTTACCATCCTTTCTGTGCACCAGTGGGAGTGCAGGTGTGCTGTTCAATTTGAACCACAATAATTAACCATGTGAAAATGAGCATTGTCAAGTTACCAAGTAAAGGTTTATATTGACTTTGGTTTTGCTGTCACAACAGCTGGAAATCCATGGTCTAAATGTTACCAGAACAATGCTGTGCAGTAAAACTGTTCTCATTGGTAACAGCAAGTTTACCACTGGAGGTTCCGTTACTGGCTGCATTAAATCACCACCACATAATCAAAATTTTTACCTTACACTGACTTCAATGATTTATGATTTCTCCTATAGCAAATTCCAAAGCAAATACCAAGATCTGTCAATATGCAGGAGCTGTTGATCATGTAATGCACAATTTGCATTTGCAAAGCTTTTTGACATGAGTTAGACATGACGTTACCATAGCACAGGCACCAGCATGAAATACCCACTGCTCTGACTCATTCAATGACTGTAATCAAGGTTATGGATCTTTCATCATGTCCTCCTGTGTTAGCAGCTGTAATTGTTTATGTATGGAATTGATCCCAGAAGTGCTCCCAGGAACATTAGCATACAGTAGACTGGGGCCCGGGTTGACCACAAAAACAGTTCTATCTCTTATTATTGTTGCTGGAGCCTTGTAAAGGTGAAGGGATAAATCATGAACATCCTAAAGCTTTTGTGTTATAATATACTCGGTAATAAAACTTCCTAACACCCCCACCTGCACACATACACAATTATACACAGCAATCATTTAAGTTATATTTTGGCTTGCTGGTAGAGATAACATTTGATTTTTAACAAGAAACAAAATTATTTCTAAGTAAATACAGTTCTGCACAAAGAGGAAGTTAATTAGAGGTTAGGACTGACAAATAAAATACTTGGTGTTATTTTATCAGCACTGTAGCTACAGAGACAATGAGCATTTAATTTGGTGATTGCACTAATCAGACTCCACTGATTGCTTGACAGCTTGTGTGAGTCTCAGTCCAATTTGGCACTTGGTTCAAGAGGCACTTTTCTTTTTATTGTATTTATTTGTTTTCAAATGTCATCTGGGGATAGTTATTGTACAATAGAATCACAAGAGTAATTTTCTTCCTTTTCGGTAGATATAGACAAGGGAGGGAAAAGAGCGGGATCTGGAAAGCTTCACTTCTCTCTTCAATCACACATTTCCAAAGGTCTCAGAGACTACTGGCTCAGGAGACTATACTGAAAATTGTACACGGAAAATTGTCACAAAATACTGCTAGTGTTTGATGTAAAATACCATCTGAAAAACAAAAAACGGTGTGTAAAAGGCAAAAACATATTACACCAAATATCATTTCAACAGAGTCACACATTATTTGAGCCTTTAGTTGCTTTGTGGTTCTGTATGCCCTGTTTGGTAAATTAACTTTTGTGTGCTTCTTTTACCGCTGAAATTGCACAGCATTGCTTAAGGGAAGGTTTATTTTATACAGCTCAATAGCAAATTCAGTCAAGTTCTTTACAAACTACAGCACATGGTAGAATCAGAACACAATAAATCATAATGGGAATTCTTCATTCAATGACTACATTGAGAGGAGGTAAAATGAGGCCTATGAGCAAAGACATTTTAATGGTCAGGCTTCACAAAAGAATACACTTTTATCTGTAGCTGATGTTGTTTTTTAAGTTTCTTAAATATTCTCCACTGTTGAGGCACATGCCCTCCAATAACACCACAACAGGAATGATATTGTTACCAATGGAGCTGACACGGGTATTGCTGCTGCAGACTAGCAAAACAACACATCAGTAGGGAGTAAGGAAGTTTCTGACAGTTTTCCAATTCACCATATCAAGCTATATACTTACATACTGTCCTTCCTGTTAGCATCTTTTTTTACAACAATTCCAAGACTCTTATTTCAGAAAGGCCCCAAAGCCTTAATTACCCTTAAACTAGGATTACATCTTCCAGTGTATTCATCTCAGTGATAAACTCATTTTTAGAACCTCTTCATTCTTTTACAGATTTAAACTTTTTGCACTTTTAGGACTTAAAAGCATTGAGTTTTGACTTAGAGGCATTCAATCATAACCCTTCCATCACTGGCTTCTCAGTCAAACACATACAGTACATCTGATGTATGATTTCCATTGGTTTCGACATTCAAACACTCAAATGCTTTTTATTCTCCTTATCAAGGCCTTTGCTTATTCCTTCCATATTCCTGACCTTTTTCTCCCCCCTTATACATGAAAAAAGCTTTTTTGCTCATTCTACTCCTTCTAATTTCATCATGAAATTAACCTGTACCTGTTTCTTTAAGTGTTGAAATTGAACAAAATGAAACCGTTTGCAGAAGAGAAGCATTCAATTGTGTCCATTTGATACTCAAACACAGAATATAGCATAGTGAGTGTAGTGTAACACTGCCAGGCTCTTATATGCACAGAACTCAGTTTTGCAATGCAACCAATAATGCAATTAAGCAGGATCGTGAAGTGCACACAATAATTCAAGTCTTTGAGGCCAGTTTTGGCTGATTGTAGTGGCATTTCTGTGGCAACCTCAGTACGTTCTGCTATAGACCTGGTGCAACACATACATTTGGATGTGTTATAAATTCCAGGTCTAATTTATAATTTCACACTATTACTGGTTCATGTGTAGGCAGACCTTGTTTATTTCGGGTTTTCTTTCCAACTAATCCAGTCTGTTCCATTTTCATCAATGCCAAGCTGCAACACACAAATGGCCAAGCACGACCAGGCCTTGATTAATTAAATTCATCAACACTCATCTGCATAATAGTGATATTTGTGGTTTAGCTCCTATTACTTTACACTGTAACATGTGAGAGTTACCTTACTCTTCCAATTTATTCCAGCTCTCCTGATGGCATTGTAGACACAAAGCATAAAAAAATGGCAAATGAATATGACAGGCACTTATTTTTGAAGACATGCGTGGTCATTATAGAGGTACAGACATTATAAGAGATACTCATTCCTCATGTGCTGGTATGAGGGCATAGAGTTGAACTGATTTACAATGGCAAACAAAAATTTGAATTTATTACAAAAGAAAATCATTGGTGCCTCTCAAGTTTTAAAATATGGGGTAGGATAAAAACTTTGTGCATTAAGAACATTTTTTAAATTGCAGGAAGCGAGGTGTAGATGTGAGCAATTTTTTCCAGTCTTTCTACATAAAGCTGCTCTTTCTAAACTGAAAACGTCTTGGTTCATAAAAGCTGGCAAAGGAATCTGAAGCTCAGTCAAGAAACACGTTGATATCTCAAGAGATCTTAAATTACCCTGATTACACTCCTATTTCCATGTATAACATACAGCATGCAGACAGACCACAGATCCAAACTACCAACTTTGGACAGCAGCCCTGTCGCCCTGTAGTGTGGTCTTGTCAGATCTCAGAAGCTAAGCAAGGCTGAGCCTTGTCAGTACTAGAATGAAAGATGATGTTCTAGGTTCTGATACAGCCCGCAAAATAGCCAAGTTCACAAAAAATACCTAGTTGGGAGGATTAACAAGGACTGTAGAAACTGTAATAGAATTTCAAAGACCAAATGCAAAACTGGGCTACCACCTGGAAGTTTATATTTACTGTAGACATGTGAGCAGGTAGCAAAAACAAACAACTAATACAAAACAGGACACACTGAACTTTAAGAGGGTGGCACAATGATGCAGTGGTTAGCATTGCTGCCTTGCAGAGCTGGGTACCTGAGTTAAATTCCAGACCTGAGGTGCAATCTATGTGGAGTTTGTATGATATCCCTGTGTTCGTATGGGTTTTCTCAAAGTGCTTTGGTTTCCTCCCACTGTCCAAAAACATACTTGTAGGTTAATTGGCTTCTGGGAAAATTGTTCCTGGTGTGGGTGTGCGTGTCTGTGTTTGTCTCTGTGTACCTGCCCTGCCAGAGTGTACCCTGTCTTGCACCCATTGCTTGTTGGATGGGTTCTGGCTCCCCCGTAACCCTGAATTGGATTAAGGTGTTAGAAAATGTGGATGGATGAACCCAAAGAACCTATGTATGTTAAAGGCTTATGTGAATGCATTATTTCTATTTACCAGAAATAAATGGCCATCAGAATGTTAGGATATGAAGTAAAACAATAGAATTTAAATCAAGGGATTGTTAAAACTGTACAAAGCCTTACTAAAATGCATTAAGCATACTGTGTTCCACTTTTCATCATTGTGAAACAGAAATGCTGTAAATGGTTTCTCAGTTATGTTCTATGATGACAGGTATAAAGAACTGAATATTTTCATTCCTGAGCTGAGAAGACTGCAAAGATAAATGATTCAAGTATTTAAAATCATCAAAGGCTTTAACACCAACAAAGTCACCAGTAGAAGTTCATTTAAAACTGAAATAAGGTGGGTGCTCGTTTGAAAAAATGATTGTTGGAGTATGGAACAAGCTGCTCATCCAAGTCCCCTCAAGAAACAGTTGGATTAGGTCCTTGGATTAATTACTTGGATGAACTTGGAAGAAAAAAAAACACAAATTAGATGGGTTTTCATTCATTTGTAACTGTTCTCATGTTCCCTGCATAAGAGACTAGCTGCCATCGAAAGAAAGAACACTTTTATGTGCCTACATAGCTTACACAGTTCTTATATTATTTTAATATACTGTATTACAAAGTCAAGGCTAAAACACTGCTGAACAATGTCAACATATGAATTGGTTGAAGGAAATCAATCGATTAATCCAAACATTGTATAGCTGTAAATCAGAATCTTTAGAGGAAAAACAAAGAGTAACTGTACCATTTTACCAATTCTAAATGGCTTTTGAAATGTGGACTCTCATTTGCATTTTTAAATCCCAGGCACTGATTCCAAAGATAATGGGTATATGTTTTAAAGACTGATTAAAAAGGAGTTTATTCATGTAGGGTGCAAAGAGCTCTTGAATTTCAAGTAGCAAAGAACAAAACAAAACAAATATGATACAAAGAAAGACAGAGAAGAGAGCACCCCACATTCTACGGATTGATGTGCATATCTTTCATCTTCCAGATGAGGCACATACACTAATCTGGCTAGCCAACAAGTCAAACCCACAATTATTTATAATTAGAAAAAAAAACAGATTTATGTATTTTTGTTAGAAAATAAAGTCTTTTATCTCTGCAGAATGTCCTTTAAGAAAATAATACAATACAGTTGTTGTGCAGTCAGATAACAAATCAAAATGATGAAATTAACCAATCATATCCTTATCCTTAAAATTCCTACAGTTCATACCTTGTGTATAAATTTAAACTTAGAATCTGCCATTTTTAAAAATATAAAGTCTAATAAACATGAAGTGTATGCAACAGAAGGAAATGCATTCATCAGTTATTCTCTGAGATCTAAAATACTGTAGTTATAATTGCTTGATAAAAGAGGCTAGAAGAAAGGATCATTTAGAAAATGAAAGAGAGAAATAATAAATGCTGATATGTTACAATTAACAGAGCTTTAATTTTTAAGACCTTTCAATGTAATGTGCAGTCTAGACCTGCATTTTTTAAGAGTTATTTTGTGATTAGTTAATTGTTTAACCAAAAAGAAAACTAGTTTAAAATCAAAGGCTGTTTTTCTATTAAATTAATACTGTATTTATTATAAAATGTATATGTGACATCGGCCATATCAGGATGAAAAAGAATCCAAATAGGCTGTGCTATTTCTGACATTTATGTTAATATTACACCATACAAACAATTACAGAAAATTACAGAAAAGTATATTAGAGAAGTGTAAAACGATCTTAAAGAGCATGTCATTTTAACATAAATTATCTTTATTGCATTACAAACAAAATGCAAGAGGTATTTTCAGATTTTTGAAAATTGTGTTTACTTCATTCAGGAAAAATATTGCAATTATCTTTTAAAAAAATGTTTTAATTCAATATATTAAACTGTATCTTGTTTTCTGCGTCAATTGATTGCCTATTACACATGGTAATATTCTCATGGTTAAATAAAGAAGGTTAAATTTCATTGTATTATAATGATGATCTCACTAAGCTAAAGATCTAAGGTTTCTGGGACATAAAAAGCTGTAACTTTCACCTCGCAAAGCACTCCATATAAATGAGGTGGAATGGAAATGTCACATTGATTGGTGGATTGCCATAGAATAAGCCTCAAAATCAAATTTGAAACCATTATTTCAAATGGTTTAGTCTTTACTTATCTTAATTTGTCTAAGCATGGAAATAAATGTGATGGCTTACAGCCTTAGTGCCTTAAGAAATACATGCCTGTCTAAAAGTTTTATATAGCTATTGAAAAAGAACAGGTAACATCCATGTAAGAATCAAGTTTAAGACACACAATCTCACAGTTATGGAATGCTGAGTTACAAAAAAATGACAAGCTGACCAAAACTTCCATAAGGAGGCATACAAAACACAAAATATGACTCAAAACTGTCCATATTCTAGATATTCTAATATAAGTAATAAGTCTAATTCTGTTAGAATTTTAAAAGGGTAAAGAAAGTATGATTATATTAGAGTAAATCTAGCTGTCAGATGCTTTTTAAATAGCTTTCTCCCACATCTCATAGAACACCATTTGTTATAAATCAGGGACTGGTTATTGAACACTGATTACTTTCAATAATAATTGTACCAAAGTATACTTTCACTTTCAACTGGGATTTTTATTAAATTGTGCTCAAATGCTTTGTGCAACAGTATAACAATAGTTGCAGGTATTTCATCAAACTCTTCACAGGGGCCCTAGATTACCAAGAGAAAAAAACATGCATAGAATTTCAGAATTCTACCAAGTTCTGCAACACCTTTGTACACAAAACGTCTCTTAGATATTGAACAAATATAATTTAGCTAACGTAAGTGTGGTATAACTGAAAGTAACAAATATAACAAATATAATTTGAGTAATTGAATTATTAAAAGACATTACAATTGCACATATATTTAATTTATTATTCAAATCTGCAGCAATGTGCAGATAAAGAAAACCTGTCACTATGATGAGCAGTTTAAAAGCGGAATTCACACTACTTGTATATGACTGTAACAGAAGAAAAGTGTTCACAGAAGCTGGGGGAAACAACATGAATCCTGGGAAAATAAATCTGAAGAATTCTTTTCACTGTAACACATACAAAAAGAGACAGGATGTGAGACATTTATTTTGGTGACAGATGTATTTTTAATTATGCCATACTGAAAAAGATGCTTAATTAAAACATTCCAAGAATTGCTCTGAGCATTCTGCCTTTTTGCACAAAAAAAACACACAAACTTTTTTAATTGAGAAGTAGCTAATTATTTTATAATGCCACCAGCATATATGTTATTAGTTTTATAATTGCTTTGACTGCTGTAATATATTTATAGACTGAAATACAGAAGCCTAGATTAATACTTTAATCTACTAGTCATGGATTCTAAAATGTCAAATATCCATCCATCCATCAGTTTTCTTACCCTTTTTATCCAATACAGGGTTGATGGGGAGCCAGAGCCTATTCCAGTACACTGGTGCATGACAAGAAAGACCCTTGACTGGATGCCACTCAAATGTCTGACAGTAAAATAAAAAATCTATGCAGACTTCCAGTTTGATTTATTTCCTGTGATTATTTTCTATGTAACACTTCTGTAACTATAGCATACTTTTGTGCCTCTTTCCTAAGCGTTTTGAGATGGCATAACCATAAAAGGAAGATGTAATAATACTTTATAAGATAAGATGTAATAATACTTATTTAAGTAAGAAACATGTTGGACTAGATAGTATGGAGGGAGACAATTTTTTTGCATGCTCTACAGTTAGATGAATTGGCTGTTTTTCCTAGAACTATTTCAACCTTTTACACAGTGCAAAGATTTAGAGAGCAATAGTGTAGGTACAGTATGGAAAAGAGAAATGAGATTAAGATTGTTTTCTTTCACTTGGTGTAAGCACAGTTCTGGAAACTTAGCTGGACAAGAAGAAAGAGAATAAATTCTTCTTTAGATCAAAGGCCTTTGAAATTGATCTTATAACGTCATGCAGTACAAATGAAAACTGGGAATAAAAAGAGGTGAAACAAATAAAAATCTTAAATCTTGGATTTAAAGTTTTTGTTAGAAAAGAGGGGAGTTTGGCAGACTATGATGAAAATTAGGAATAGTTTAGCTTCTGATTTCTTCAGCATTTTCATAGTTCAAAAGTGTCAGATGGGCTGAAAGCTTTAATGATCATTCAGTCATAACACATACAATGAAGTGAGAATACAATATTTCCATAGTAAATTAATTATAGTGTTGTTGTGATTCTCTGTAACTCAACACCTTAGCTGTGTTTGCATATTAAAGCCACAAACAGTAAATGCATACAGTAAATAAAGCAAAACTACAATAAACCCTGCATGGTAAGCTTTTACAAGGGAAGTTAATATCACAAGAATTTCATTAGATAAAACATCAGGAATCTTAAGTGCTGATCCTCACTTTTGAAGGTCTGTTTAAAATCCTCTTCCATGTTGTGGAATAGGCTGTATGAATACATAATTAAAATGTCAATGAAAAATTATAGTCTTCTTGAACCCTTCAATCCTATGGAAAGCTGCCATGAAATATAAGATATAGAGTTGGTCAAACAATATGATATAATTTTGAACATGACGAGAATTTGCATCACATCTGAAAAGGCCATATTTTGGCCTTATTTTTACAAGCTTCACTAAAAAGAGGACATAAGAGCTGGGGAGGCTAGAAGAGGCTTTGCTAATACACAATCAAAAGGTCAGGTGAAATGAAATTTAGTCAGACCTGTGGCCCATGAGATTCGGAGTTGAGAACATATTTAACAATAATATCAAGCTTTGGAAGCAGCAAAAACAAATTCATTTATTTAAAAAATACACTGTCCTGTATGTGAGATGAAAGCACCCAGTCAACTTGCATGTCAGAATGGACAAATATTCACATGCTAAGTAAACAAACCGTCTCAAACCTCTCCACTTCATTTCTAACGTTTTCACAGCTGACTTTGCTGACTGAACGTTTCTGAGTTTAATGGACAGCCACCTCACCAAGAGCTCCTAAAATACTATTTTGTTTGCATAATGAAGAACATTTTAAAATTTACTGGATTACTTAAAAAAAACTCTTCTGTGATACAAAAAACACAATACTGCTGGAAATCAATATGTCTTTTAAAATTATTAATCACATTAATTACATTGGCTTCCAATTCAGGTTGTAAACCTTGAGCCCTGTGCTCCCAGAAAAATGTCTGGCGTTCTGTAACTGGAAATAAGCAGCTTCTGATGGTGGGTAAATGGATTAGAATTGTCCTGTTTTCCAAACATACAGCCATTCCTATAAAGTGTTTCCTTAAAATGAAATGCTCATGACTGATATTGACAGTATGCAAATGTGAACTTTAAAATAGATTAGTCTCAAGTATTTTTGAAGATGTGGCCTTGATAAATCTTGAAGTGTTTAAAAATCGGGTTTTCTAGAATAATACATTTAATCTTCACAATTAACTTTAAATAGCCTAGTACTGGAAATGAGAAATTCATAAACATATGAGCCACCTGCAACTTGATTCACAGAGCCAATCTACCAGTGAATATATTTTAACTGGTCCAGCTTCTACATGTTTGTTGTCAGAGTTTTGCTATCATTAATATCGCTAAATAAAAACTATTCATTCTTACACCATATATACCACGGTATTCACAATAAAAGAACATCTTCAAATGTGTCCTATAATGCTAAATGAAATGTAAATGAAAAGGTAGCAAAGTAGTTTCTGTTGTGGAAGTCATCACAGACTAGGACTATTTACCTTTTTGATGGGTTCACAGTTTGAACCTGACTCAATTCATCCTGAGTGACTGAGGTTATTGAGGGTTACACTAACCTATTCTTGCCATTGATGAGTGCTGAGAGCTTTAAACAACAAAACTGTTCCACGGACACAACCTTGTCGAGTTTCTACTACAGCTTTCTCAAAGGATTTTCTCTAGTGCTGTATGTCCTATAGGCTGCAGGACATACTAACATTACACTCTAAATTCCTTGACTCCTTGATCTCAGACAATCATAGAGATAGTACAGAATTTTGAACATCTACAGATATATATAAATTTCCACATACTGTATATAGATGTATACCAAATAAAAAGCACAGGAAAGAATTGAGAAATGATGGACAATGATCATTCTAATTAAACATTCTTTTGAGATGAACAAATATGACATGGAAAAATCATCCATCTATTTTCTAACTGCTTCTTCCACTTCAAGGGGAGCCAGAGCCTGTCCCAGCAAAGGGCATGTTCTGATGAGGTATTCCGTCACAGGGCAAACAAACACACACACTCACAACAGGGCCAATATTCCAAGAAGTCAATGAACCTGCCAGTATGTTTTTGGACGTTGGGAGGAAACCCAAGCAAACACAGGGAGAACAAACAAACTCCACACAGACAGCACCCCAGGTCCAGAACTGAACACTGGGCTCCAGGCCTACAAGACAGCAATGTTAACCACCACACCACCTTGCATCCAAAATAAAACATAAAAAATATTAAACTAAAAGTTTCCAGATACTGTTTCAAACATGTATGTTTACATTTGTCATTCATTTTCAGAAAGCTACTTATTGCTGCTAAAGGTTACAGCAGCCTAGACCTTATCCTGGAAGCATATGATACAAGTCAGGGCTACTTCCAAGATGGGGCTCCAGTCCATGACAGAGAACACACACAAGCGCAATTTAGGGCACTGATTAACAGAGGTGGTAAAAAGCCCACGGGAGAAAATCAAATCCAAACACAGGCAAATATGCAACCTCCACACATAAAGCTCTCCTGTTTTAAATCAAACCTAAGGCTCAAGAAGGAGGCAGTGCTAGTGGCCATACCAATAGTATGCGACTTCCAGTTGTTGTCCACAAAAAGAAAAGGAAGAACTCCATAGCAGTTCTTTGTATTGTTCGATAAGGACCACGATAAAGCACATCAAATGCATTGTATAAGCATAGAACTGTGAAAATTGGTAAACCTCGTATGGGTGAGGTCCTGACTCTCTGTGGTCATTAAAAATCCCAGGGCGTGTCTCAAAAAGAAGAGGGGTTAAGTTGGCATCCTGGTTAAGTTTTCTCATTGGCCTTTACCAATCATGGCCTCCTAATAATAATCCCCATCTATGAACTGGCTTCATCACTCTGTTCTCCTCCCCACTGATAGCTGATGTGTGATGATGTACTGGTGCCCTTTGGCTGCTGTCGCATCATCCAGGTAGATGCTGCACATTGGTGGTGGTGGAGGGGAGTCCCCATTACCTGTAAAGCACTTTGAGTGGAGTGTCCATAAAAGTGCTATATAAGTGTAAGGAATTAATAATAATAATAATAATAATAATAATAATAATAATAATAATAATAATAATAATAATAATAATAATAATAATAATAATAATTATTATTATTATTATTATTATTATTATTATTATTATTATTATTATTATAATAAAACAAGCCAAATTTGAGATGTTTTGATTGTGGTGGAACTTTTTAGAAGAGCACATGTACAACTCTTGTGTACAAGAGGAAGTCCAGGAACTTTATTGGTTTAACCTTTAGTTACCTACTTAAACTTAATATTTGCTTAATTGGCTAAGACGATAAGCTTTCCTTGTTCTTGAGACACTAGAGATTTAAAGCAACCTGTAAGACCTCCTGGACAGCTGCACGTGAAGACTGGATTTGGGCACCCTTGATTTAGAACAAGATGGATTTTTTACTTTCCTCACACAGACAGTGAAAAAACAGTAACAATTGCTGTCTCATTTAGAGCACCTACAAGAGGGAATGCTTGTATTGATCAACCCTGTCAGAAGAATCAAGATAAAATGAGGAAAAGGGAAGTGAAAGACCCATTGGGGAATTATGATTATAATATGGCAAGTATGCTTATATAGAAGTATTCTTTTAAATTGCACAATTCAAAGGCTTCTAATTTCAGGGAGAATGCTATGGGGGAATATGACAGCTTAAGAGAAGTAGATTGGTATAATATAAATAAGGAATCTGTAAAGGATAGATGAAAGAATTTTAAATATATTATGCCTGAAGCACAGAATGTATTTTTCCCAAAAGTAAGTAAATCAAAGGCTAGAAAGCACTGCCCCCAATGGCAAATCAATAGCAGTGAAATGTATTTCGTTTCATCCTACAGTAAGTGTAAAATGTTTTGGGGTCTTTTGCAATGGAAATCACTATATACAATATTTATAGTTCTACATACGGTATATTGTATATTGTTTCTTTTTACTGTACTATATACAGTATGTATATATATAGTCCATTCTAGTAAATTGACTACAGATTATGGGCAGCATGTGGTGCAGTGTTTAGTATTACTGTCTCTCAGTGCTGTGGCTCTGGGTTCAATTCCTGGGCTACTATCTGTACGGAGTTTGTATGTTCTCCCCATGTACTGGATAAAACGGTCAGAAAATGGATGGATTATTCTCTGCTTTTGTTATATAGCTTCATAATCTTTCACAATGAGAGAAATAAGAGTTACTGATCTATAAAAACTTGGTTCACTTTTGTCACTCGTTTTGTGACCCATTTTAATGAATGGGTCACAAAACGAGTGACAAATAAGGGCTCTATATTAGCAATTTTTAAGTCAATGGTATTACACCTGTCTTTAGTGCCTGTTTGGAGTATTATAAAAGTCTAGAAATAATATCTTATAATAATAATTGCTTACACTTATATAGCGCTTTTCTGGACACTCCACTCAAAGCGCTTTACAGGTAATGGGGACTCCCCTCCACCACCACCAATGTGTAGCATCCACCTGGATGATGCGACGGCAGCCATAGTGCGCCAGAACGCTCACCACACATCAGCTATCAGTGGGGAGGAGAGCAGAGTAATGTAGCCAATTCATAGAGGGGGAGTATTAGGAGGCCATGATTGGTAAGGGTCAGTTGGAAATTTGGCCAGGACACCGGGGTTACACCCCTACTCTTTTCGAGAAGCACCCTGGGATTTTTAATGACCACAGAGAGTCAGGACCTCGGTTTTACGTCTCATCCGAAGGACGGCGCCTGTTTACAGTATAGTGTCCCCATCACTATACTGGGGCATTAGGACCCACATGGACCACAGGGTGAGCACCCCCTGCTGGCCCCACTAACACCTCTTATTATTATTATTATTATTATTATTATTATTATTATTATTATTAATTATTATTATTATTATAATATCTTATATTGTGCCCTTGATGTTTGTTTATCTAAAGTGCTTCTAGCACTTTTAACATTTCTGTCTCTTCTATTCTAATCTCTTTTAATATTAAACTCATTCTTTGATCAGCAGGAGGCGTACAGTCAATTTCTGCCCTGTTAACTACCTGTGAAATACCCATTTAAACCATTTTCCCAGTATTATCTCTGAGACACTCTACTTTCATCCTTTACTATACTATTACTGGTTTTATATCAAAAGGAAACTTTGAATGTTTATTTTAGCTCCTCGTGCAATATCCTTTTATCTCTCTTTTTTAACTTTCTAGTTAGTTTTTCCAAAGTTCCTCTCACTTGTCTTACAGAGTCTCCCTGTTAATGTTATTTACTTAGTTTTATCTGCAGCTGCTTTTATTTTATGCATGTTATATACACCCTGCTGGTAAATGTATCTGAAGCTTCTTAAATAAATGATTAGTTTCTCTGCAACTGCTTAAATACATCCTATCTGTCAGCAATTCACTCTTTATCAGTTCCACCTGGATAACTTTAGCATTGTCTTTATATTAGTCACCAATGAGCAGCAAACTGCCTTACATGAACACAAAAGAACCTTTGACGGCTCTGAAATGCAAACAGGGTACTGCTCATCATATAGCAATTGCTTTGCTGTATGGTAAATAGTTACTTTCCTCAAAATTTCCATTCACTCGCCTTGTAATTTCTTTCTTTAACATAGTTAAAGGCAGTGAGGAAAAACGTTTTACCTTAGCTGACAAGTCTTTTATGAGAGACAATATCCCTGAGTTGTATCTACAGTATATGGAGAGAGAAGTTTCCAGCTGCTACAGAAAGGTATATATTTGTTTTTTGCATTTGTGTTGAATCATTTACAAGAAAAAGTGATCCCCCTCCCCCTGGCTGTGTAAACTACATACATTTCAAGATATCACCATTAGCTTTTTTGTCGATGTAGTCATGGAATGAACAGATCTAGATAGAAAAGTTCAGGTCCTGCAACAATCTTATCTTGTGAGTAGCAGTCTGTACTTTTGTACAAAATGTAATGGCTTTTATTTGCCAATTGATGACAGTGTGAGAACAAGAAGTCTTGGCCTTCTGGAGCATCTCCACTAAACAACAAATAAATCAATTTTCTGTACACCAGTTCAGAAAAATGTGAAGAGAAGGTTGTATTAATTCCTAAGGCTTAGTACCTATTGAATTAGTTTTTGTCTCCTGAACTAGAACTATGCCAAGGAAAAAAAGCAGAAAGTTAGAACACCAGCTACACATCTAATTTTAATTCCTTCTAGTAGCTCCAAAAGAATTTCTGTTTCTTCTTGTTTCTGATACTGCACTTAAAACTCAGTCACATAATAACAAAGTCAACAACCTTTGAGTACTTCCAAATAACAGACACTAAGCCTCTTTATTACAGTAAGCAACGGCCTCACCAATGGGTGAATTTCAACTTATTTAGAAGGATACCACAACTACTACTTTCTTGACTGCCTAATGTGATACATAAAGATCCCTTTCACTTTTTGGGTGCTGTCTAAAATACACTTATACTACACTATGAGTAGTGTCAACATTAAAATGTGTACTGTTTTTATTTGGTTTACCACAAAGAAACTGCAGAAATCAATGGTTCTGACATAAAGCAGCTTATATTTAGCAGCTGATGAACATTTGTTTTTTACATTGGAAACTTATTGCCTTAATTTATTATCACTTTTTTAGTTAGGTCTCCCAAATCCTAAAAACAGAACCAGAGTAGGTATGACCATTCATCAGTAAGAGTGGTACCACATAGAGGTTAGGGTTAGGTGTATTGGTCTTGTTAAATAATTACCTGCTGCACACCCTGGAAATCATACATTTGTTTAAATTAAATAATTCAGAACTGAGATAGAAAAAAAAACTATAGGTGATCTAGTTCTAGTAGTGTTGGTCGATTTCAGTCCTGAGTGACCCCCTATGTCTTCTGGTTTTCATTGCAATTGAGCTGATAAACATTAAGTTATGAGTTACATTAAGATAAACACAGCCGAATGAGGGGAATTATGAACCTGGTAAATTCTTAAAGGGGTGAGAGCACGTTTTAACATTTTAAAACAGACAATTTAAATCGGTTGCCCTAAAATTAATACATTGCCTCCTAAAAACAGGGCTGGAAGCCACTGGTCAGGAGGTTTAGGTAAAGGCTTTAACTGATTCAAAATCTAGGTCTACCATTGAATCACTATGTGCTGCCCTGAGAAAGGTAGTGAATTGTGAACCACCTTGTGTTCCATTCTTTGGAGAAATGTGACACTAAGGTTGTGTTATAATTACTACTGCAGTAGCAGCCACTAATACCTCGGTCTACTTATGGACTGGACGTTACCATGGTGAAAAGATCTGATGAGTTACAGACCTGAGGACACCTTGTCTACAAAAAAAATAGATACAGGAAAATTGGCAGGCCACCAGATGGCGCTATGCCCTGTGGAACAAATGAACTACACAACCACAGTCAGTTTGGTCAATTTACAGGACATGGTGAGCTGTGATAGGTGAAATTTGTCAAAGAGCATATTAAAGCAATGCTCACACTAATGACAATTAAATGATTCTGTTTTTTCCAGATAGTGCAGGAGCCAGCTGTATTTTCATGCCAAATCCAACACAGGTATATTGCATATAAATCTCCATCTTCAGACTTGCTCCGAAATGCTCTATTGTTCTCTATTCAAATGCAATTCATTTTATTTGTTTTTATTTAAAAGGCACATATACATTTTTGTGCTCAACCTCATTGTTCTATTTGATATTTTGCAACCCCATATGATAAAAAGTGTTGAGTTTTGGAACAGAACCCTGGGGGTAAAACATTTTGATACAAATCTTATTACATCAAGGTAAAATGCAGCTTTAAAGCATTGGAAAATCACTTCTCCATTTTAAGCATTACTTTAAAGACCTTCCTTTAATTTACTAAGAGACAATGATCTTTAATTCAAACCAGGACACACAAAGGTGGAATTTACTTTTAATTTTAATTGCATTTTTTTAGTAAGATTCCATACTTTTAATTATTCTTGCATGTGATTCTCTAGTTCTAAGGTTCTGAAATCTGTGTGATATCTCCCGATGAGTGTTGCACAGAGAAATCAGATCTCCACTTTCAGGTTGTCACCTTTATTGGGAGGTGACATTTGTGAAGAGAAAATGCATAAAAAATTGAATTAACATAATATTTGTAATGTACAATGTAACACTTAGAATCACATGCACAGGAAAAATTCACATTGCCCTGGAAGCATTATGTTTGGGTGCTTTTTAAAGGTAGAAAGGTATTAAAATATTTGTATAATTTAAATCAAAACTCATCTCTTTTATCATATTCGGCAGAAGTGCAGGTGATGAGAATATCAACTTCCATTATCAGAGCTCCCACAATATTCAGGTTTTTCCAGTTTAAAATAGTGAATATAGAATGTGGTAAAAATAAATATAGCACTTCACAGGTAATTATGTTGGTATTACCTAGAGATAAGAAGACAGAAATCCCTCCATGAAACCTTGTTTTTAAAGGATTTGATTTATTTTTATGGGATGCTGAAGATGAAGAAAGGAACCTGTAATAATCTGTATCATTTAAGGGCTGAGGACAGCATTGAGTAGTGGGTAAGTGGGTACGCCTCTACACTCACACCTGAGAGTTTGTGGGCTCAAGCTCCCACTGCAGTAACTGCTGCTGTGCACTTGATTGAGGCACTTTAGTCCAGTTCATCCACCTGCATAAATGTGGACCAGCAATGTGGGAGTAAACATAGTGATGGATTGGTGTAGCATCCAGGGAGAGCTGTACTCATATCGCTGCTGTATGTACAGGAATCAGGGTGAGCTCTAGTTTGATGAATCCTTGTGCTTTGGTTTGTACTTTTACTCCTTTAAGTGCCAAGGGGAATCTGGAACAGGCTACACAGCCATGTTGCCAAAGCCGATCACTTATTTTGATAAACAATTGGATGAGATCCTCAGGTCCATTAGCTACTAAAAGAAAAATGAGCCAGATGAATTGAATGGCCTCCTAATTTTCATAATTTCTTATGTTATTAAATAGAAGCTTGTAGCTCAATAACACATGCTAATCCATCCCTAAAGGTCAAAGAGATAAAGACTGGCATTGAAATTCTGATTCCCATCTTTGACCAGATGAAAATCTTACAGGAGAACTAAGCACATCTGTGATAGCTCTAGATCAAAGGCAGAAATCTAAAATGGCACTGCAAGTGTGGTGTAATTGTTAGTACTCTGGTTTTGCTAGTGAAATGATGTGGCTTCAAATCTTGCTGTCAATTTTCTGAGCAAAGCACTTCAAAGTGGCACACATTCAGAGTGCCCACCTACAGTATATAAATAAAAAACTGAAAAGTGTATGATACAGATAACTGAATTAATAAACTTAATATCTCTCAATATCTTAATTACACAATCTGCCAGCTTTATAACCAACTTTCATTCTGTTTAAATTAATAAATGTATAGTAATAATAATAACATGAAATATTAATATATACATTTTCCTCTGAATGTTTAAATGTATATCTTATATAACATTGTTTAAATATATATTATTTTCACCGAAAGAAGAACATTTTTTATTCAAGTAGTTACATACTTGAATACATATTTTTTATACAACTATCACTGACAGATTAACAGATTAACAGATGAAGTATCGTGTTAGTTTTATATGTTATTCATTTTATTTGAATAAGATGTTGTTGTCCTTAACAAGAGTGTTGCTGTGATCTCAAGGCTGAGGCTTTTCAAATCTTGCTTCATGAAGTGAAAAAAAGAAAGGAAACACTTGGCATTTCCTGCACTAAACTACACTTTCAGCTCTCTAAACCCTCACACTTCCAGGGCGCATTGGAATAGATGAGAAAGTGTAAAGATGAAAATCTTGAATCTGTATGTTTTGCTAAAAGAAACATTTTTAAAAGGTTTTATGGAGGATGGAGTACAGACAGATGGAGGACCAGGTTTATTTCTAAAAATGAGTATGGTGGATGATTAAGGAGATTAGGATGACCATAAGAACAGAAAAACCACTGTGAACCCATTTGATCCATCTTGCTCATTGCCTGATGGTACATCATCAGAAAGGCCACCAACCAGAGGAGGCCATTAAGTTCATCAGGCTCATTTGGTTCTATTTCTCTATATTGCTATAGCTTGTACTAGAACTAGCAGCAGATGGAACAAAGTTCAGGTATGAAATTCCCCCACAAAAGGACAATTAAAATAATCAAGAAATGAAGTATATGTATTTGGAAGGTTTGTGGAACTCGTGCAAATAAATAGAGAACACGCAAGATCTGTACAGCCAGCTCATTAATCTGGATCTTATCAAGCCATTTCTAGACCAAAAACACCCCAACCGTGTATCTGGGCAGTTTCTTTCTGACATCCACAAGCCTTTGTGTTTAGATGTGCCTCTTATTTGAACCCTCAAGTACACTCTTGTAGTTTCAATATGTGTCATCAGGGCCCTTACTGCTGGTGTGAATAAGGCTGGTTGAGGAGAATGTGACAATACTTTTGACACGATTTTTAATACTTGAAGAAAGTCCCTTAGTAATCTTCGCTGTTCAAGACTGAGGGTATTTATTCCTTTAATCAGTAAATGTGTAGTTCAGGAATAATCTCAATTTTTTCACCCTAAATGTTTGAGTACAAGAGAGAAACTTAGACTACAATTCAGAAGCAAATTTAAGAGAAATACCCAGGGTGCTTTCTGCTTTCTGACTATAAACTGTCTAATTATTGGGAAGTTCATAATGAACAGATATAGATGCAAATGATAATGTTTATTTACTTCTGCAATGAAGGTGACAGCAAATATAAATGGAAACTGCAATTATATTTTTATATTTAGGGATTAGAAAGAATTTACATTTTAAACCACAATGAAAGTAAAATGCACACAGTAATGTATGAAACCTCCAATTTACATAAAAAGTAGACTCAATTTCCAGGTACATGCAGCAACATATTTTGTGATTTAAAACAAGGTAACAAAACCTTCGATGACATGAAAAGGCCCTATTACATTGTAAACAAGCAGGTTTGTGAATACATTCTCTTTAAATCCCAAAAATAATAATAATACCAAAATATTGCAGTCAACTTTGCAACGGTTTTCCCAACAAATACTACTTACTTGTTAACACTGCATGCAGATCACGTTGCAACATTTTTGTAGTGAAATGTCTGCTGCACAACCTGTACTTATCTACATATACATTGCATTAAATTAGTCATTATGGTAACTAGTGAGCAGGAAGGGGTGCTTCACATCGCAATTTGCGTGTACTCTCGCTCTTGCCCGTGGTGAGACCAGTGGTTTGTGACAAAATAGACCATACAGTACTTTCACGAATTTCACTAATATGTGCTTAGTTCAGAATTCAGAACATTTTGCGATACTGTCAATTAATTTATTTTTTACAGATATTTAATAACAAATCTGAGAAATCTGGTCTGCAGTTCCCCTTTAAAAAAATGCCTCAAATAGAGGTTTAGACAGAGGACCTACAGTAGCAAGAGTTTTCTGATTTGAAATCTTGGTCTGCCACTGGCACACTGTGTGTCGCCATGAGAAAGGTATTGAACTTTGAACCTCCTTTCTTTGGAGAAATGTGACACATAAGTCCTTTTATAAATACTTCTGCAATAACAGCTGCTTGTGTATAGTACACCCCTATGTCTCTGTAAGTTACTACGAATAAAAGATAAAAGATGAGTTATATATTTGAGGACCCCTGCACTACAGAGAACATTCGCAGAGCAGAAGATGGTATTTCAAATCTGAAGCAAATACCCAAGATGCATTTATGTTTGTGCACACTGCTTCTAATACTGAGACATATTTAAAAACCTGAAAATCATCACTCCATTAGAAAGAGTGCTTATCAGTGCTCCCAAAATGACAAAAAAATGTGCCTATTAATAACAAATTCACAAAACGTTATTCTGAAGATTTGATTCTAATCATTATTTAACTCCTTAGTTGGTAATGTGACACAAAAATCCATCCTGGAGGGCAGCAATTTCTGTTTTTTGATGGCTTCCAGCTCTAGGTTATTCCTATAGTGTGTGTTTTGTTTAATATACAATGACAAGCCCCCATCTCGTTCCAGTTATTCCATGTCATTTGAACCAAGACAGTAAAAGGAAACAAATTACCTTCAAATAAGTGTGCTATTATTAGATGTCACTGACTACTATATATGTTAATTTTAAAATAAATGAAACGATTTAAAATCTAACTGTGTTCTTAGGAATGTGGAATAAAATTGATGAGTAAAAAAGAGTTTATGAATTAATGCACAACACAGATAAACTGATTAGTTAGGCCTGAACAGAATAGTTAAACAGTCAAAAAATAAAGTTTTGACTGATTCTCTTCTATACTGTATATAACAAATAGACATGTAAGTGCAATTGAACATTTACATTCTACAGCTGGCTGAGTAAATTTAATAAAGTAAGTAATAAAGTAATTTAATAAAAGTCCAGTTAACAGGCAATTTTCACCCCAAAATTATTGTTGTTGTTTACTTTTGCTATGTGTGTTGGCTGTCATAAATGCTAAAAGGAATTATTTGTCTTATTCTCATTGAGGAACTCAAGAATTTAATATAGAACTGGACTAATTCAATGTATAATGCCCAACAGTATTTTTGGTTACAATCTTATACTTCAATCAGTTGTACTACTGTACATGTGCTGTACTAAACTGTAGTAGTTCAGGTGGGTAGCTGCGTACGCATGCATAGGCTACAAAGGAACAATAGGTTTATTCCACTAAACTGTACTACTAAAAGCACCCGTCATTCTCCTATTCTTTCTAATAATTATGCTTGTTTGAATTTTTTAATTTTAAATTATTTAAATTATACTAAATACTTCAAAATTGAGCTATTTTTGCTCTGAAATGTGGAGAAAGAAATTATTTTAAATGTTTCATCTCCTACTACAGTATGTTATGAAAGTATAAAATCTATAAATACCTTTTCTATTCCAACTGGGCATGCCCAGAACATGGGGATCATTTGTACTAGGACCTGCAAAATATAATAACGCTTTCAAAGAATTGTGGTAAATATTCTAAAATCTTTAAAGGTTACCTTGTTTTTTTATATTATATATACAGTATCTGACTTTAGAAGCTTTTATTTTTTACACTTAAAATGTAATTTACATTTACTGTATTTGTAGTAATTCTTAAAAATAAATCACAGGTCCAGTCTACTTATTTGAATATCTGTACTTTTTTGTTAAGAATTTATCTCCTGAGACATACGCTGTAACATCTTTAGCATTGTAAAATCAGATACAGAGATGTTTAGTTTCAAACTGCAAAATATCAAAGTTTGTCTCTGAGTGTGATATAACCACATGCACTGCACTCAAAAGAGCACAAGAAACCTAGCTTTGCAAACTCAACTAAACTGAAGCATGAATTGAAAAAGCCTACTGTATATGAACATTAAAAATGAATTTTGATGTGATTGTGCTTTATTGTGATCATTATGACAATGAAACTAATTGTGATCCTTTTTTATGATTATTCATTTGTGTCATTGATTGTGTCTTCTTTTAGGCTGTGTTTTGTACCAACAAAGTTAGAGCTCTAAGAAAAATTAACAAGGTTGATGTAATGAATCTTGTGTTGCACAGGAAAGGGCACACGCTCAGTGAAAAATTGCTTGAAATGTATGACCTTTGCTTTCTTGACACAGCTTTTCATTAAACAGGGAAATAGCACTGTTGCTGACCAATTGAATTTTTTTAAAAAAAAATTTAATCACAAGCCCGAGATTCTTAATTACATTTGTTTATACTGGCATTTGTTTATACTGAATTATTTATTGATGTAATTTATTTACTTTCATTAGGTTCTTTCTATTTCAAATAAAATAATATTACAACAGAAATTAAAGCTTTTAAGCCCATTAATCAGTATATTCCCTTTAATGGATTATACCTGGAGCCAGAACTGCCCAATCCCTCCTAGTCAGAAGCAATTTATAAACAGAGGTGCTTTAATTGTGTATCCCTCCAATGAACTGCATCTCCTAAGGTCTATTTCTGCAATGTTAGAGAACAGGCTACAGCACAGTTTATGAGCCACTTCTGACATCTACTGATCTTAAGAAGGATAACACATTTTTCTTGTGCTACAAATATTCCTCAGAAGTCAAGTTGTGCAGCTGAATGTTATGCTGATGGTGATGAAAAATGTTTCGAAGCTAATAAAAAGCTTCAGTATATTTGGTGTATTTTCAGAAAAAAAACATGATTGCTTTTTATATGTTATGATTGTACTGTGAAGTATGTATGGTTAAACCCTTCCAGAAAAGATTTTGGTCCTAGCAGTCTTTCAGTGTTTATTCCACACTCACATTTTAATTACCTAATCAAACTTAATTATTGGCTCAAATGTATGTATTTAATCCTTACAACATTTTATTGATGATGTTAAAAGATGCATCTACACATATTAATACAATATCAAGTACCTTTTCTTATGTGGCAGGATCCTCAAATGATTTGTGATTCAAACATTGTGCATTTTTTAATTTTTAAATGATTTATAACTGTAACTATGTGCCTGTCACTTCATAGACTATAGATACTTGTTTTTTTTATAGACTACAGACATAGACATAGATATTTGTATTGTACAGACAATACCCATGTCATAGACTATAAATGACCATGTGAAATCTAGGGAAGACAATCTAATTATATGTCTGTTTAGAAAATACACATGTTTGAAAAGCAAACAAGTGAAAAAATTAGTACATGTAACTAGTACAGATATACAAATAACTAGATGGCAGTAATGAAACCTTTTTTGCTTCCTTTCTTTAATGTTTGCAGAACTGCTGGATTGATGATAATATCCATGTAATTTTCTATGACACAGTTTGGTCTTTTCAGAAAGAGCAAGAGTTAAGAACCTCAAAAATGGCAGGTGCATGCTCCCATTTCATTCCTCCATTTTCATCCAATTCAGGGTCACAGGGGAGCTGAAGCCTATCCTTGCAAGCATAGGGCACCAGGCAGGGTACACCCTGGATTTGACAGTATTCCACACAGAGACAAAAACACACTTACATCAGAGCATTTTTTCCTAGAAGCAGATTAACCTACCACTATGTCTTTGGTCAGTAGGAGTAAACCAAACCCAAGGGAAACCTGCACAATCACGAGGAGAACATACAAACTCCACACCGATAGCACCCCAGGAAGTGAACCCAGGGCCCCAGCACTATGAGGCAGAAGTGCTATCCACTGCACCACCATGCCACCCGCTATGTCTTCATTTATAAAATTTAATTTAAAAAACATTAAATAATAATTTAAAATCCAATATATCTAAAAACTTTTCAAATCGCCACCTGAAAGCAACATTTTTAAAGAACGATCAGTAAATATTTTAGGGATACTGACAAGTATAACAAGGTCATTAATATTATTTGGAAATCTTTGCAGAAAGGTAGAGTTTAATTCTCAATGAACAGTAGAAATAGAAAACACGTCTACAGCCAAAAAAGTTTTTTTCTTTTCAGCTTCTACTTGTTTGAATATGATAAGTATATGATATGAATTTGAACTCTTAAAATATGCACCTGCAAAATATGCACCAGCAATGTATTCAATGTATGGATTAAATGTATACAGGCAAGCAAAAGGTCGTCATTCAACCAATTAAGTTAAAATAAGAACTGGGTTTTCATTCAGTTCAGAGATGTCTGTTATGGAGGAATTGGAAGTAGATCTGAGAATGCAAAACAGAAACCGGGTTTAGCCTAACAGTGTCATACTGTGCATACTGTATGAAAATATAGCATACTTCACACTGTACATTTGGTTTTCTATATTTAAATGTAAAGGAATGAGTTCAAAGTATTCCAGCTTAGTTTCATGAGTTTGAGACTTCTAAATGAATCATTTACTATGTACAAATAGTGGCTCAGTTAAGGAGTGTGTAGATATAAAGCTACATACTGTAGATATGAGAATAGTGGTGTACATGACAGGCTTTGAAAGATTTAGAACTTTGTTGCCTACATTTTATGTGGTGTCACTCCTCTAAAGCAGATGCTCACAGTAGCAGAATTCTGTCACGCAGAAAACTCCAGCGAGGTACAAGGTGCAATTTTTCACACCCTGGCAGGACAGTTGCTTCTCTTTTTCAGTGTGAGCCAGCAGGGCATCCTAATGTAGCTGAAGACACAAAGACCCAATGTCTTAACAATTTTCTGCAATCCCCCCACCACCACCACCACCTTTCCCGCAAACCATCAAATTCTGTACTATTACTAAGGCGAAACACATTTTAATCTTCTGTTTCCTTAACCACAAATTCCGGCGTCTGAAGCACTTGATTGAGGTGGAATGTGGTGCAGTGTAGTTGCTGCGTCCCATGCAAGGAGGCCCACTTTTCCTTGAGTTCAGCACAGTTCTTTCCTATGAAGTACTTTGGGATCCTGATTATAAGGAAATGCACTGTATAAGATCTTCTTGTCCCTGATTAAGCTCTCCCTGCTACTGTGTTGGTTACATCACAGCCTTCTAATTGGACGCTGGACTGAGAGCAGCATTTTATATCACAGAGGTAAACAAGGATGCAAGACAGCAAGAAAGAAAGAAAGAAAGCAAAAAGTAAAGAAGTGCTGTGAGAAAATAACACCTGTGTCAACAATGACAATAAACAAAAGGATATTGTAGCTGTTTAACCAAAAGAGTGAGAAAAGGTAGGAGTGTGTGTTAGATTATCAGCACTTTTTTTCCACTTTCCACTTGCCCAACTTCCCTCTGAATGAATTTTAATTTCATTATTCATTCTCTGTCTTTAAACAATGTTTTCTTGCTGTCTGCACTTGTCTGCTTTTGTAAAGATGCAGGTTATGTTTGATATGCTTAGACTTAGGCATTCAGACCCAGAGTTGCATTTTCAAGCTTTCAAATGTAATGTAATCTTTCAAATATAACATAGATGTAGGAATAAAAAAAAACACTACATATCAATATTTGATTTTGTTTTTCATTTGGCTTTTTCAGAAATTCTTACTGACCAGTACAGTGAGGCAAGACTCAGTCAATCCACCTGGAGCCTGTGAAATGTGAAAGTATTTTCAGTCTCTTCTTTACTCTACATTAACTCTACATGCACATGTCCTAGTGTTCAACTAAGGGAAGAAAACATCTCTAAAGATCTAAAAACATAAAAAGAACTTGAAAACACCCGTCTTTTGTCTTTTGGCAGTGAATAGGAGGCAATGGAGATACTACCAGATGAATAATGTAAATACCGTTCTAATTTACTGAACTACTGAGCATAGAGATGTAGAACACTCCACACATAAAGTGTGTACACTTTAGTGCCTCATAGGGAACACCAGCTGTTTATTCTGGCTCTGGAAGTGGAGCACGTGCTAAAAGTCACAAAAGCATTGCCCACATCTGAAGACATCTGAAAGACACTGCTATTACTGAGGTTGGCTTTAAGTACGACTGTGACGTTGAACACAACACCAATAAATGCAGTCCTTAATAAAAGGAGGGGAAGCCAGGGAGTGAGTTCTCCTTGTTAAGAAAGACACCTCTATTCCTCCTTTCATGTCCGTTATTATGCTATGGCAAAACCTCACTTAATCTCTCATGATTGTGCAGACTCTCCTCTATCATTAAACCTTACCAAATTCTTCTTCTTCTTACAGTAGTCCTGATAATCCTCATTTCCTTTTATTGTTTTTTTTGCCTGATATGTGGTTACAGAGTCTCGATTAGTATTTCTTCCAATACTTCTAGGTAACATTTTTAGACAAAACCATCTGAGAAGACTTATTTGTAGTTTGTTTTAAACAAACAAATATGGTGGGAATGAGAAATAGCACACTACCCTGAACCTCATTAGAGAAGCGCAATGAAGATGAACAAACTCTGTCAAATGTCTGCCTAACTTAAATTTTCACTGTGTTTTCTGCTTAGACTGTTATACAATGTCAGTCTGAGAGGAAGCAAGTTTTTTACATGGGATGAAGGCTATGCTCCATTTATAGAATTTGGCAAAGTTAGTAAAGCTTTGTAGCACATAAGATAATTTAGGTATTGTATATCCCAACTTCTATATTCTAAAATATTAAGAAACTCCACCAAACACAATTCAGAAATACCCACTACCCTTGGAAATATACCCATAATAAGAAAGTTAAGTCCTTCCTCAAATGTAAACCTGGTCTTCCCTTTAACCCTTCCCCAAAATTAACCCTAATCACAAAGTCTAACTCCGAGCATTCATAACCCCTCAAATGTTCCAGCTAATGCAACACCTACCACCACCACCCCCTTTTCAAAAACTGCATTATGATTAAAATGCGTAGCAGTGGTTTTCTTACATGAGCAAAACTTGTTTAGCTAAAACAAAAAGGGTTAAAATGACCACACAGAAAATACTTTGACATTCTGGGACTAAGAATAAGCAATTTTGCCGCACAACTACAAACAGTGTACACTGTTCTGTGGTAAAGAACCATTTCTCTCTCTTTATATCTATAAAATGCATTGCCTTGCAAAAGTATTCACCATCTTATTCTTACTAAAAGACACCCTCTTAAAATGTCTATTTTGTTGAATTACTAACGATGTGCACACATGTGCTGAAGTGAACTACCAGTTCTTCTGCAGTGTGTAAGTGACACAAATGTGGCCCAGTGGCCAGACAGACCCATTTGCAACAGTATCTGGTGCAGGCAGCAAGGGATTAAGTCAGTCTTGAAATCCTGGCCGTCTTTCCTACAAACAGAGGCCAGTAGTGGATTTAAAGTAGGGCTGTTATTTGCTTAAACTATTTGATTGTAAGATTAGTGAGCATTAGCTGATTATCTGATTGATCTAATTAAATTGCAGAAGATGCAGAGACAAGCCCCTGCACACACAATTGTCGTTCAAGAAGGAGTACTGTTAGGGCTAGTAGTTCAGATAGTTCATCTTTCTCTCTGAGCAATTTATTCGTTCTACTACGTTTGGTTACCTAATACCTTCCAGATAAACCAAGAAAGGCAGTAGTTTAAACGTGAACCGATTCACCGCATTAAAAGACAGACAGAAAAAGACAGAAAAACTACAACGGCCAGATTCCTTTCTTGTCTCACCCAGTTCCTGAACTAAACTGTCTCGCGACATTTTTTCACCGATGTAGTTTCTCACATTACCTTCCCACCTCTGAATTCGTCAGGATAAGACCGAGAAACAACGACAACATCCAAGATGCAACTGTGTTCACAGTCCTTTCAACTGGGTGACAATCTGGTTGGGTTTTTTTTTTTCGTGTGAGGACCTTTTGCACAGTTCCTTCCTGTCTGTTTGTGTCGAATGCGTGGTGTGTGTGAGTGAGCGAGAGAGAGGAAAGCGTGGTGCTTGGAAGTCTGGGGAGATCTGGGCCTGTTTTGTAAATATTTAAGAAAATATTTGTTATTTTTTATTTCTAAACCTGAATAACCAGGTTTGGCAGTTTATTTTTGTAGATTACTGTTAATATATTTAAAATACACGAGGATTCCCTAAAGATGTCTTCAGGTTGTCAAAAGACCACAAGCAGAGCAATCCCAACACGACGAGTGATTGTCAACGACGCTACCCAAATGCCGATTGATTATTCAACAACACCAGGAGGAACATTATTCAGTACAACCCCGGGAGGTAAAAGCAAACATGTACATTGTTAAATTGAATTTTGCTTTATTTTAAGGAGTATCTTCTTTTCAGTATTAAATACAGTGCACATCATCGTACTTGATTTCAAGCTGTTGCTTTTGTAGTATCTGCATACCCCGGAAGATAAATACTGGTTTTATCATAGTGCCGTGTGCTGTTTCTTTCTGTGCTTTTTAAATGCCATTGTTGTTGCCCTCGCCACGCCTGCGTTTTCGAAGTTTCGGTGTGGTGAAACGCAAAGAAAAGACATCTTTGGATTTTCGTTTTGTTAATTCTGTGTTACTGATCACACTCAAGGGTTTTCTAATTGTCATCAGTACAATCGTTGCCCAAACTAAAAATAAAAACACACCGTTCTTTCTCAGGTGGTTTTGATTGCTGATCGATGGAATTCTAATCGATTTGTTTACCAATCGAAGAATTGCATTAATGCGCATGACATAATTTAGGAGATAGATAAGGTTCATCGCTTGAATGTAGAAATCAGACGGGGGATATATTTTAAGGCAGTACGGAATTTCTTTTATCATGTATCTTAATTTTAAATGCTTTAAAACGGCAGTGTTTTCTTTTTCATTTGTTTTAACTGGTAAAAATCTTCAAATCAATGTGACGTCAGCTTTTACAGTGCTGCGTCTCGCATTTCCTTTGGTAAGGGCCTGTACGTGAAAGGCGGGCGTTTTCCCTGGTTTAATGCAAACTCTCAAATGCTGCTCTTAAAAGTATTTTTTGTAAGGAATTTGTATACTTCCGACGACTTATCGAATTGACGTGAAGTTTAAAATATTTTTTAAGACTACCTACATCACTGACATTTTTCAGGCTAACACTACAGTAAACCCCCTGTTCGTGCGTGCAAATCGGGAACTGGTACGTCTCGTTAACATCTCCATACATACAGTATGGCCAAGCGTTCCACATTCTTCGTTTAAAGTGGCTGGCGTGATCTCATTCCATGCTGTGGTAGTGTTGTAAATTGCAACTGCAAACGCTGCTTCTTTCCTAAAGGTTTCTCAAAGCATCAAACTCATGTGCTGTGTGTCCCTCAGTACAGCGCTAATGTGGTCTTTTTTGTGTGTCTCTGCTCCCTTGGTCTTGTTGCTGGAAAAGGGAAGTTCAATGAAGGAAAATGATTTTGAAATTCATCCACCAAATAAGATAGGTACAGCAGACCCTTAACCATGGACAATCGGCATTGTGAAATTTTAATCTTTATGTAATTTATAGAGATTAGTGAAGGCTACTTTATAAAGTAACTCATTAATACCTACTGTAATGTGTATAGTATTAGAAATCATTGGTCTTGTCCATACTGAGCTGTGTATGGAGTGAAAAAATAATAAAACATTGTACAATAAAAGCATCACATTTATGTTATTTACCAATGTTAAACAGGCATTATTAAATGCTTGGCTTTGACTGGTGATTTAATGTATTGATTAGATTTGGGTAGAATGCATTTCATTTTTTTGTGTCCAACAGTTATTTGTTCCTATTGACTTTTTTGTCTATATTCAAAGCTGTATTGGACAAACCCACATTGGACAAGGGTTTTGATGAACTCCTCTAATAGCAGTTGGCCCAATAGCTGCAAATTCTTTGATTGCTAATATGATTTTGCATTGAGTGAATTATAAACTGCTCACACAGTGGGTATAATTAATAATTTATGTGTTTCATTTACATATGTGTGTTAAGTGTAGAAACTAGGGTAATTTGTGGAGTACCTCGTGGATCTGTATTTGTGCCTTTTTTATTGTTTACATTTTAAAATCAATTTTCTAAAATGGTAAAACCACTACATAACCTTAACATATTGGAATAATGACAAAATTCATATTTTTCCTAGACTTGCTAAGAAAGTATGGGTATTTTTCTGGGTATTGTTTTACACAACAGCCATATTAAAGTGATTAGCCTCCTTTTATGGACAAGCTACCACATACAAGTCTGCCTTCTTTTTATTGTGCTCAGTTTTATGGTGCATCGGTTATCTCTTGTTGACTGTTTTTCTGTCTAGTGTGGCAGGGCTTTGGCCAATTGTCATAATCAATAAGTGCCAGCTGCCAGCGAAGTCTCAGTTTTGCAGGCTTGACGATGGATCTCGTCAAAGGATTGATATTGCCTTAATTGTTACATGAGAATAAACACTGATATTTCACAGTGACAGCAGCATAGGTGGAGAGCGCTTTATCTAAGGCTTCCTGACATTAATACTTACAGTGCCTTGCGAAAGTATTCGGCCCCCTTGAACTTTTCAACCTTTTGCCACATTTCAGGCTTCAAACATAAAGATATAAATTTTTTATTTTATGTGAAGAATCACCAACAAGTGGGACACAATTGTGAAGTGGAACGAAATCTATTGGATTTTTTAAACTTTTTTAACTAATAAAAAAATGAAAAGTGGGGCGTGCAAAATTATTCGGCCCCTTTACTTTCAGTGCAGCAAACTCACTCCAGAAGTTCAGCGAGGATCTCTGAATGATCCAATGTTGTCCTAAATGACTGATGGTGATAAATAGAATCCACCTGTGTGTAATCAAGTCTCTGTATAAATGCACCTGCTCTGTGATAGTCTCAAGGTTCTGTTGAAAGCGCAGAGAGCATCATGAAGACCAAGGAACACACCAGGCAGGTCCGTAATACTGTTGTGGAGAAGTTTAAAGCCGGATTTGGATACAAAAAGATTTCCCAAGCTTCAAACATCCCAAGGAGCACTGTGCAAGCGATCACCTTGAAATGGAAGGAGTATCAGACCACTGCAAATCTACCAAGACCTGGCCGTCCCTCTAAACTTTCAGCTCAGACAAGGAGAAGACTGATCAGAGATGCAGCCAAGAGGCCCATGATCACTCTGGATGAACTGCAGAGAACTACAGCTGAGGTGGGAGAGTCTGTCCATAGGACAACAATCAGTCTTACACTGCACAAATCTGGCCTTTATGGAAGAGTGGCAAGAAGAAAGCCATTTCTCAAAGATATCCATAAAAAGTCTCGTCTAAATTTTGCCACAAGCCACCTGGGAGACACCCCAAACATGTGGAAGAAGGTGCTCTGGTCAGATGAAACCAAAATCGAACTTTTTGCCCACAATGCAAAACGATATGTTTGGCGTAAAAGCAACACAGCTCATCACCCTCAACACACCATCCCCACTGTCAAACATGGTGGTGGCAGCATCATGGTTTGGGCCTGCTTTTCTTCAGCAGGGACAGGGAAGATGGTTAAAATTGAGGGGAAGATGGATGCAGCCAAATACAGGACCATTCTGGATGAAAACCTGTTGGAGTCTGCAAAAGACCTGAAACTGGGACGGAGATTTATCTTCCAACAAGACAATGATCCCAAACATACAGCAAAATCTACAAAGGAATGGTTCACAAATAAACGTATCCAGGTGTTTGAATGGCCAAGTCAAAGTCCAGACCTGAATCCAATCGAGAATCTGTGGAAAGAGCTGAAAACTGCTGTTCACAAACGCTCTCCATCCAACCTCACTGAGCTCGAGCTGTTTTGCAAGGAAGAATGGGCAAGAATTTCAGTCTCTCGATGTGCAAAACTGATAGAGACATACCCCAAGTGACTTGCAGCTGTAATCGCAGCAAAAGGTGGCTCTACAAAGTATTAACGCAAGGGGGCCGAATAATTTTGCACGCCCCACTTTTCATTTTTTTATTAGTTAAAAAAGTTTCAAAAATCCAATAGATTTCGTTCCACTTCACAATTGTGTCCCACTTGTTGGTGATTCTTCACATAAAATAAAAAATTTATATCTTTATGTTTGAAGCCTGAAATGTGGCAAAAGGTTGAAAAGTTCAAGGGGGCCGAATACTTTCGCAAGGCACTGTAGCTGTAAATAGATTACTTGAGCCTGAAAGCTGGTAGAATGTAGAATGCAGAGGACAAATTATGTATTTTTTTCCATAGTGTGACTAAGGAGTTCCATGAGTAATTAAACAACAGTGGATATGATCCTTAGAATAGCAACCCACTATCTGAGGTGGGCTAAAAGGCTTCATCTCTTTTGTAACCTTTCATTTCTTGTGTTAGAAATTTGAGTTTTAGGATTATGGCAAAGCCACCATGACAGAGGATCACAAATGATGGAGGAAAGTGTTTCGGAACTTTTAAGCTTGTCGGTACTAATAGTACTGTCTTGGATAATCCGACATTCAATTCTGACCATAGCCACACACAAAAAAATGTTTATTTTAAAGAATTGCCTATTGTGACATCTTAATTCGGTTTTCTGGTAACATTGCAACATCCTGTGTAAGTGCAAGCTGCAGTCATGCCATGTCTGTGTTCTGCAATTGGGCTAACAAACAGAGACTAGCAGCTATCGGCAGAACTGATGACTGTGGCGCAAGATGTAAAGTCAGACTGCAGATGGTAAAGCAGTGTTTACAATATTATTTGAAAATAGCCAAGTGATAAAAATTGAAATCCAAAACCCTGTTTAGATAGTTTTTTGTTTTTTTCCTACTGTAAAACCAGGTAATCATTAACCAGATCAGTTGACAGCTCCATTGTTTTTTTCACACTGCAATTACTTAAGTACCAGCTGAACTCTTCCCAGCTATGGTATGTAGTTTGCCTGATAGAGGTATTTATAGACAGTCCTTGAAATGCTTGTGTGAAGTACAATATGATGAACTGAACTGTAACTACCTCATTATTTAACTATGGAAAGGAGGAACTATCAATACATGTAAAAACTGCTGTACCTTGTGTTGTGCTTTCCTTTTCTTTAAAATGGGCAAGTTTACCCCCAAAAAAGCAAGAATGCCAGGCAGCAAAAACAGTTGCTCACATGCTGTTGGAGAAAATCTTAATTCTATGACTAGCACTCAGCCTCACATGGTCTCCATCAGGTCAGAAATACAGAAATACTTGATATGACTTAAATATGCATGACAAAATCTACCATCCAAACAATAAATACTCAGTACACATAAAGGATTCTCCCCCTGAAGTTGAAATTTCGAGCATCGCTTTAATTTTTTAAGCTTTCAGTACAACCCTCCACTCCCTTTTGTTGTGGAAAGTATTAATACAAAATAAAGACTGCAGATGTCCTTCAACCCATGGACTCGTATGTAACGTTTAATAGATTGTCCAGCCAGGTTACATTCTAACTATAGAAATGTTAGGCATTTGCAGTAGTTGAGGGCAACATGGAAGCACAGGATCAGAACAAATGCTGTTCATGGATCTGTTAGTGTGGGGGGGGAAATCGGGTGACACTTTGCTTTACAAAAGACATATTTACTTCAGGACGGCATGTTCTGGAACTTAAGATGAGATTTGGGAATGGCAGGATGGAAAGTAGCATGTTATGGAGGTGTATTTATAGGGGAGAATTGCACAATATCCTGACAAGCAGGTTGTAGGATCTCTTCCCTTTACACAGCAATGTGTACAATATGTTCTCAAGCTCGTGGTACAGCTGTTGCTCCAACCAAGAGACAGCTGTGGCTAGAGAAAAAAAAATGTTGATATGTTGCTGCAATCAGTCACCCCAGTTTTGAGTTTACTATGTAGGATAAGTTCTGCGTTTTCAATCAATCATGTATGCAGTCAACTTCAGTTTCTTTTAAAAAAAATTGAAGCCTTTTTAATCTTCACCCCTAAATTTATAAAATAACAAAACAGAGGTCTGCAACATGGAGTCCAGCAAGAGAAAAATTTAAAGTCTTTACGTAACAATCAAAGTTCAAATTCATGCCTCTTAGTTGGGAAAAAATGAGTATGTAGTATTACAGAGTAGAATACGAAAGAATACACAGCAGAACTTGCAAGGAGATAATAAGTTACAGTAAGTCGTCGTCACACAGTTTACAACCACAAAGCCAAAAGTAAATTCATTCCCATAGAAAATCATTTTTACATTTGGTAGAGTTTAAAGGGAAACTGATGAACAGGTGTTCCTTCTGATAAAGAGAAGAGAGTGTGGCAATGGTTTTTGTTTTGTATTTTCATCTATACTCCCTGCCTTTACAGGTTGTAACTTAAACTAGAGTAATACTCTGTCTACAGTTTCTTTAAAAAATTGTCTCTACCACCTCAACATTGAGCAGACAAAAATGCAAGACTAAGAATAATTTGTATCTGATGTCGATACATCTTGGCCTATTGATTGCTGTTGTGGCTCCTTTGAAGTGAATCCAGTTAAAAGAGCAAGGTATTCAGTTTGATTTAAATGGAAAATTTGACTAATCAAATTTGAGAACTGAGGACTTAAAAAAAGCAGAATGTAGGTGCTAGAATATTGGTACAGTACATTCCTATTTTAAAATACATGAGTCTTCTGGTTGTTTCAGACTTATTTTAAACTGGTGGACACATGTGAAGTCTCCATGCAGTTGTTTCCAAGAGGCAATTAATTTTAATTAGGTAATGGGGACTCTCCTCCACAATCACCAATGTGCAGGACCACCTGGATGACGCAACAGCAACCATAATGCATCAGTACACTCATCACTGGGGAGGAAAACAGAGTGATGAAGACAGAAGAGATGGGGATTTTTAGGAGGTCATAATTAGTAAAGGGAAATTTGGCCAGGACACCGGGGTACCACCCCTACTCTTTTTGAGAAATGCTCTGGGATTTTTAATGATCACAGAGTCAGGAGCTCAGTTTTACCTCTCAGCCGAAATATGGCGCCTTTTTTACAGTAAAGTGTCCCTATCACAATACTGGGGCATTAGGACCCACAAGGACCATGGGATGAGTGCCCCCTGCTGGCCCCACTAACACCACTTCCAGCAGCAACCTTTGCTTTCCCTGGAGGTCCCTATCCAGGTACTGACCAGGCTCACACCTGCTTAGCAGCAGTGGGTTGCAAGTTGTGAGTTGCAGGGTGATATTGTATTGTATCATATCCATGTCAAATTTATTATTAAAATGAAAAAGTCTCCTAAGGTTTTTATATCCTAATCTTTTTTTTCTCTTTGTCTCCCTCCCTATTTTAGGCACTAAAATTATCTATGATCGCAAGTTCCTGATGGAATGTCGCAACTCCCCTGTGGCTCGAACCCCACCTCGGTTTCTCCCCAACATTCCAGGGGTCACCAGCCCCAACAGAGAGGAGGACAAACCTGGAACCAACCACACCGAACCGAACCACGTTGCAACCAACAGCAATCACCTGGACAAGCCGTCTGGTAAGTTGTTGACTGATCTGGGAGAACAACAGAAGGAAACGTCTTGAAGGAGTGAAAAAATTAAAAATTGAATGTTTTTCAAGCGGTGAATAAAGGCATTATTTTGTTGGTTAAAAAAAACACTTTCCATAAATATTTGTACAGCTGCCTGGGCTGTTTTATTCCTAGATAATGAAATATGACTAGCATCCAAGATCCATAACTTTTTCCTTAAGATTCAGTTAAGCTTGTGCTTAACTTAAGCTTACCAGTTGAGCTTATTGACACCCGAAGAAGGGTCCACAGCCGAAACGTGTTTCTTTCTTCTCTGTTCAGCATGGAATAAACCTTTACTTGTTCCTTTGCAGCCTATACATGCTGACGCAGCTACCTATTTGAGATTATTGTATACTTCTTTAATTGGCCTGGTTAACCACTTGGAATTATTCAGGAAAATCCTCTTTTATATTCTCAGGGGATGACGCACAGTTCGAGATGGACATCTAAGACATGCAGAGGATCTCTATTCCAAAGAGAAAGAAATATGACGACAGAGGGAGAACAAATAAGAGAGGTGTTTAAGTCAACACTGTTTGGCTGTAGCCCACTTTCTGAAGTCTCAGTGACCAGTTACTCTGTCTTCTCTGCAAGTTTGAGTGAAAAATAAATAGGGCGGAAAATTATTTTGTTTGTACTACAATCAAGATAACTACTGAGAATAAATTTGTGTTACTGCTATCAGTGCACATTTTGGAAATTTGGTGCCTGGGTGTCTAATCCACCCTGTGTTATACAGTATGAATGTGTGTACTTCTACAGAGAACACAGAATGCACCAACTTAAGTGAAAATCAGTAGGGTAAATTACATCGTGTCAGAAGCCAGAATTTTCTGAGTGAGATACATTAATACAGTTTCTTGTTCATTCAGTTCTTGTTTATGTAGAACCACAAGCTCTGAAAATGCCAAGCCGGGAACCCAAAGACCTGTTTTTTTCCGGTTTCAGAATTTTTGTATTACTTCAAAAGCACAAGCATGATAAAGTATTTAGTGCATAAATTACCATAAGTATTTGCCAAACAACCTACAAAAAAATGAATTCTCTCCCAAAGTATCATTTCAGAATTAAAAATACGTTTTGTATTGCTGGTAATGCTGGACATGAAGAAGCACATTTTACCAGGATAAAATGATGGAATCAGGAAGAAATAAACAAAATACATGACACCTAGTCTTGTCGTTGTTTCTTTGCATGCCATCTGTGTTTTGGATGGTGGCTGTAATTATATAGCCATCTGTGTAGCACCTTTCCACGATGACCATCATTATGAAGTGATTTTCACAGTTATGTCACAGCAGGATGTAGTAAGTGCAGAGTGCAAAACTGAAGGGCAAAAATGTTTCAAATAAGACTGATAAAGGTCAAATTAATGCTACTGAATTCTCATTAGTGAGGACTTTGGAAATGTGTGCAAATTACATTTTTTTTTGTCAGTTGTAGACTAGAGCAGCTGTCAATCTGTCTGCTTTGTTGTTTGCACACAGGAGAACCGCACACCTTTATGCAGCCTTAATCTGTGGGTGGCATTGAAAATGTTTAATTAGTAAGGTGCACTGTTAACTGTAGTGACTGGTTATGGTTTCGTAGTTCCCTGAATTTGATCAGGGTTAAACACATTTATAGTTAGACAATTTAATAGAACTGTTTTTAATTCACAGACAAATTTTCTAAGACAGTTGGTGATTCTAAACTGGTTGGGTATAAAACATTTGAAAGACAGTCTTTACATACAGCAGTACTTAATTGTGCATTTAAAAAATGTAATTCTCCAGTTTCCCTCAGTTTTAAGAATTTGTAGCACACGTACTGTAGTATGTGTATTAAGGTATAAATGGTAAAAATGAAATTGTACTGCTGAAGGTAGAACAACTAGACAGTCACATTGCTAAGTGCAATGTCTCCTGTTCTATTTCATAGCCTGTTTTTATGTGGTCATTCCAACTTGCCTTAGTTACTTGTAACTTGTATTCCTTGTAAAAGTGGTATACTTTAATTTTCTGTGCAAAAATATTATTTATTTTAAATGGGTGCATTTAGTTTTTTAGGTAGTCGTAATAGTATATGAAATAATATTGGTTTCTATAAACACAGTAGTAATTTAAAGCCAGTTAACTTCATTAGTCAGTTCTTATTTAAAATACATGTTAGCTTGAATGTCTACTTCCTGCAATTTATTAAGTACATGGGGAAATATTTTATTAAATACATCTTACATGGGGAAAATTATCAAAAGATTACTGGTCTATAAGGCTTATGGTCTGTAATAACGTTTCTTGGTTTTGCCGTCTTATTTATGGTTGGGGGCTCATTTGCATTTCTTTGGTCAATGGGCTGAGTGTGAAAGATTATTAGAAGTCTTTAAACATCAAGATTCCAAAAGTACAATTGATAGAACTGCTGTTAAACTAAACATCGCCCTCTGAAGGTTTATTTTAAGTGCTTCTAAATATCTGTAGCAGTTCTACCTTTTCAGTAGTTCAATATTTAACATTCCCAGAAAATATTCATTCATATATCTGTAATTTACCACTTTTCCGCGTTTTCCATCACTGAGACACTAAATCCTTTGAGTTCTCCTTAATTGCATGGTTTTTATTTTTAACCTTTTTATGGAGTTAACGCTTTTAGGGCAGAAAGATTCCCCTTTAAGAAAACTCACTCAAGTGATTCCACTTATTGTAGATTTAAAACAAATGCTATCGGGTAATGAAGCCAGGAATATTTGTAGTCTGTTTAATAAAGCAGGATTTCAGGGCGTGGGAACTCGTGAGACGAGGGGTTTCTCATCCTTTTATTCCAATGGAAATGGTGTAATAATTTATTAACAACTGATTTCGTTTTGCCAGTGGACACGGTGTTCTATTTTTTTGTTTAACTGCTCTACAGGGGAGTGAATTAAGCTCGGAATCCCTTCCCGGAAGCATTAAATCCGTTTGCTTTTAGAAAACGCGTTCTATTGATCTGTTAAAATTGCTCGTTTATAATATGAATACATATTCTACTTTCTCCGTGGTACCGTGGAACAACCATGAATACACCTTGCTATTCAGCTGGAATCTTCGTAGACTAACACCATTAAACTTCGACAATAGTCTCTGACGTGATTGATTAACTCTTGGCAATACACATCTCGTAGAAAACGATTCAGATAAACAAAACGTGTCTGGTTTCCACTACAGCTACGTAGCCGCGACGAGTCTCTGCCTCCAGTTGCCAGTTGCACGCTGATCAAAGAGGCAACAGTGGCCGCAGGGCTAGAATATTCAGACTTTAGTTACTGTCGACAAATTAATTAGGACACTATTGTGACGTTAACCTTGTGAATAACTAGAAGAGCCGGTTTTAATGGTTTAGGAACTGGTTACTACCTCTACCCCCAGTACCGCTTACAAAATCAATTAAATGTGTTGAATGGTTCAAATAATAAGGGTTTTTGTAAAACCCTTGCCATGTCCTGTATTGTTGCTGCTAAGGTAAGAAAAATCACTTACAATGACGTAGCCCCTTTTAAATTTCGTAGTCGTCTTTATAAATTTCATCAAGGTAATAAAGTGTCTTTTTATTCATTAACAGTTCGCCACAAGAGTCGAGCGCCAAACTACATTTTACGTTGTAGGGGTAAAGGGAATATGCATGTTTTAAGTTGCGTTAAACCGAAGTTGGTTTTAGTAGCTCGCATAATCAAAACCACCAGTTTTATTTTATTGATTTCTGCACTTGGTATTTGTTTACAGACACCGTTCGTGTCTTTAAAATCACATTGACAAAAATGTAAAATAATCAATTAGTAAGATTCAATAGATACCTCAGTTATAATACTACATATTAATAAGAATGCATTTATCTGTGAAAGATAAACACATCCCAATATTAAAAGCACTACAATTATTAAATCCTCATTTGAGCCAATTAAGTTTTAAGTGCCTGAAATGTCTGAGTCTGCATAATGTTTTTAGCACTGCATAGTCTGATACCTTCACTAGTTCCTACAACTAAGAATGTAGTTGAATGTGTGGGATGGGAGGATATTAGCTACTGTACATCTTGCAACGTTTATAATGTTTGTTAGCTTTAGTGTGGAGAAGAGGTATCCTAGACATATAAGCACTTACTAAAGTTAGTTCAACAAGCAAATGAACAAAGGTACATGAGGTTAATTCTTATATTTGTATTTGGGACAAAGAGGATAAGAAAGCTCTTTAATGAGCAAAATCATGCTTAATACAACATGTAGTCATATGAAACTCGGATGAAGGGAGAGAATTATAGTAACTTATTTTTATATGTTTATGATTAAAGATACAACTGAGAAACAAGCTTTGGGTCATTTCTGAGTGTTCTAAAATACAAATTGTTTTGACTATTATCAATTTTCTAACTACTTTATCTAACACAGGGAACCAATCCCAGCAAGCAACAAGCACAAAGCAAGATATACAGTACACTGGATGGGATGCCAGTCTATATCAGGGCACACACAGACATGCATATGGTCTCCTCAGGGTCATTTATTTCCCCATAGGCTGATTAATTTACCAGTATGTCATTGGAATATGGGAGGAATTCCATGTGAACACAGGGAGAACATACAATCTCTACACACTCCAGTAATTGAACCTACAGCCACAGGGCTGCAAGGCAGCAATGCTATCCAATGCACCACTGTAATGCTCTATTTTTCAAATTTTGATTCCATCACTGAAATAAATGTATTTATTATTAAATGTATTTAAAACCATATTAATATGAGCAATCCAAAAGGTAGATGAACTGTTTTGTCATTGTACTTCCATATCTGTGGTACAGAACATTTGGTCTTTACAGTCTTTAGTATGACCAGCAAAGTATGTGAAGATATGCATGATGCACAGGTCTAGGGTACTACTGTATACCACTGTATGTATCTACTCTATTTCTTGCTTAGTAATATCCTTGCTGGATTCTGAATGTAAAATCAGAAACAACTGTGTACCTCAAAATCAAAATTCAATATCTTTACTCATAATGATCACCTCCACACCGACAGGTACTGTGCTGTGAATCCTAAAATGAAATGATATGCTATGAAAGAGAGGGGTGAGAATTAATGCAGCTGGTTAACATTCATAACATTAAGCAACAGAATCTGCTTAATCTACTTTGGGTAATTGTGAAGGATAAAATTGGAAATTAATATTTATAGCAACACGTATAAATGACTGACAATAAACAGCAAGAAAAGGCTAAAGGTACTTTAAAGAGCAGTGGGGAAAGCACGTTGGAGAAAAACAATTCCTATTTTGTACTGTTTTCTGATATAAAAGATATCAGCTTTAGAAATATCTATCATAAAGTGTTTAGCGTTATTAGTGGAAGCATGGGCATAATTTCTAGATGCTGTCTGTGCTTAAAGTAATTAAAAGGTACAATATCTTTCTCCATTCATCTTCCCTCACTTCTCAGGCTGCTTTATAGCAACCAAAAGCTACAATATTTTATTTTCTATTGACTTTTATACAATGGACGAAATCAGTGGGGCTGTCTTAGTTTTGTTTCAGTGTTACAGAATTTGTGGAGTAATGCCAAATACACCAATTTGACAGTGCAATTAGTAATTTATTCGTTTTGATTGTAAGCAACCCCCTCTTTAATCATCTCGCAACACTATCCCAACAGTTCTTTCAGTCTTTCTCCACCCAGGACACCTGTTCTTTGAAAGCAGATTAGTGTAGAATGGCCCTCTTTTGCACTTTCAAATTAGAAAGGAGAACTACACCCAACACAAAACAAATACATACAAACGCCCCAAAAGAACCTGATTAGTGGTATAATGATCAGAATACACTGAGACCAAGTATTCCCACAGATCCTAATGTTCACACACCTTTTGTTAACATAAAGGTTAACTTTGGATAACAGTTTAGGGCACCAATCTGCAGCACCTGCAAAATGCATTCCTTGGTGACAAAATCATACAAAACATATTTACTGGTATAATATGAAGTTACTTGAAAATAATTTGTCTCTGTAGAGAGCTATCTAATGTTAGGTTGATGCCGGAGGAAGCAGAATGCAGACATTCCTTTCAGGAAAATTACCTATAGATTATTTTGATTAAATTTTGCAGAGTACGCTAAACCATGACAAAACACAAAAAGTAGGAGTCATGGTGAATTTTGAAAATGATTTCCCAAAATTAAGGTCCCAAAAATTACGTTAGCATTAAGAGTGATTGAAGTAAGATGGTCTATGGCAGAGAAGACGTTAAACAAAATACTATGTCGATCATGTCAGGTCCACAAAAATGTAATGAAGAAGAACTGAAGGAAATTTAAGAAGAAGTCTCTTAAAGGATATACATATCGAACCACATTTTCAGACAAACGTTTGTAAACCTGTTTGAAAAAAGCCTGCAAAAATATATTACGACGGTAAACTCTTGAGTAGAGTATAATACATTCATCCCTCCACTTTATGATCACTTTATCCATTACAGGGTCATGGGAAAGTTGGAGTCTATCCCGGCAAGCAATGGGCACAAGGCAGGATACACCCCGGACAAGATGCTAGTTCTTCTCAGGGCACATCAGGGTCAGTTGTCCCAGAAGGCAATTAACCTACTAGTATGTAATTTTTTGCTGTTAGTGGAAAATGGAACAACCAGAGGAACCTCCAATAAACATGGGGAAAACACCCAACACCACACAGATAGCACTCTAGTAATTGAGCCTCAGGTCCCTAGAGATGCAAGCCAGTAATAATAACCTCTATTCATAATACAGAAAATATTAAGAGAAAAATTAGGCAGAATGTTGCACACAGAGTGCTGGAATACCATTCACCCCTCAGTGCCCTGAATAGAGCCATTTCTTAGTACATAAGATATAACTACAGAAATTGTAATTTAATTAAAGTCTTTCTGAGAACTTCCTGTTTGAAAAATGCAGCCCTTAAGTTATTCAGTGCTAGGTAATTCAAATTACTGGCAATAGCATTTATACTTCCAGGGACCAAAAAAATTCAGTCTTGTGAAATTAAAATGGGTCTTTTAGTTCAACCATTTAATTACATTTGGCTGGCTAGGAGACTTTTATTAAGCTGCACTTTTCTGAATTTTCATCTAAAATGTCATTATAGATATGACATATAATTTATTTCAAAATTAAATCATCAGGAAGGCCTCATTAAATACTAAACTTCTATTCATGAGACATTCAGATACCAGTTAATGACTCATCCATGTTTTAATACATTAAAATGGAGGAAGTCATGGCCTTACAATAGATTTAGAACAGTATTCCCCTGCCAAAGTCAAATATTTTCATTATATTTATTTTAAATGTACAGTATCTCATGTGATAATCCCTAGAGAGCGTACAGGGAAGTGATATCTGCGGAGGAACAGTTGAATACTGTCTTAACAGCCCTTTCACCGCCTGCTTCTTCGTGCACACAGTAGTTTCTCATCATCTTGTCGTGAACCTCAAATGGCATGTTCTTGTGAAATTGCAAAGTGTCGGGCCCATTGAGGAATTTACTTCCTGACACCAGAACCCCCCCCCCCCCCCCCCCTCCTTACTGTTCCAAAGTAAACATTCTCCCCACCTTAGAATCTGAAAGGGCATGACCTCACGCAAGGAAACTGACACGGTGGAACAGAAACACTGGGGAAGAACTACAGGTTTTCCCAAAGGATAATTCTAAGCCATTTCATAGGGAGTTTACATCATAATAACAGATTTCATTGCGTCTGTAATCAAAAAATGTTATCACTTAGATTGAACTAAAGGTCCATGAAATATTGTATTTAACTTTGTTTTATTTCAAAATTAATACATTTTAACATATAACATATAACTGAGAGGAGAATGATGTCCAAACTGGAGGCCATCATGGACAACTTCTCCCATCCCCTCTATGACAGGCTTGCAGGAATGAAGAGCACGTTCAGCAATAGACTGATTCACCCACGGTGCGACAGGGAGCGCTACAGGAGGTCATTCTTGCCGTCTGCCATAAGACTGTACAACGCATCCACCTTGCGTCTTGGCAGAGGCAACAGCGACAGTGACCTGTTTCTGGACTAAACGCATATACACATATACTGCTACATCTGTTCTCTTTCTTTTTCCCGTTTACAACCACTTTTGTGCAATATATGCCAGGGACCTGTGCAATACATTTATATTTATATTTATATCTATGGTTACATCTATATTTATATTCATACGTGTGATACGATTTTCTGTGTACTGTTCTGTTCTAGTTTCCTCTTGTGTGTCCGGACTGTGAGTAACTCTTGTATTGTATTGTATGTATTGTACTATTAGTATATAATTCGTTACACTGTGGCTGTGTTGTGTGTGTTAAGCTGCTGTTGCACTGCAATTTCCCTCACGGGATCAATAAAGTATCTATCTATCTATATATAACACACAGCAACCCAAGACCAGTACCCTGCACTTTTCTTTTTCTTGATTGGCAGAGCTTGTTGGGCTGTGTAAGGTTCCTCACAGTACTCATAGTTTAAAATAATTTTTACACAAAATGTGTAGTTCTTTATATTTTAGAGTAAGAAAGCAGAGGAAATCCTAACCCCAAAGATAACTGCAGGAGAGACTTGACTTTGAGAGACTTCATCAATTTTTGAAAAAACATATTTTATTTATTTTCAAATTAGGAAGAACATAGTGTCCTTTTAAACAATTATTATAATTACCAATCCATATGATTTTAAAAACATCAATTCATATTTTACAAACTACTTTAATGACCCCCAAAAATGAATCTGTGTAGCTTTATTACAACAATGGGGAACTGAAAGCTTAAAAATAGTCTGAATTGCAATCTAATCAATAATATATGATATATACATTATTCACATTTCTAATTACATGTATTTATTATAACTAAATTTTTGAAACGGTAAATATCACATCCCCGACATTTGATAACAACATACAAAAGATATATACAAGAGCTTTTATGATTTACCTTGGCCAGGAAATGACTGAAAAGTCAGTCTACTCTCTGGCACAAAATATATGTATATTCAACAACAATACCATTCCACACATTGCAAAAAGTAACATATACCTAGTTAACAAGGTCATACCTGAAGCAAAAATTCAGTATTTTATAAAAATACATTTGAAACCAGACCACCTGAGTTTCCATTCCTTTTGGGTTACTCGCATCGAGCCCCCACATCTCATTTCATGAATAAAGATAGGAAACGAGTCTTTTCGTTCTAGTGCTTCTGATTTCTAAGTGCGGACTTCTAATTTCTAAGTCCGAAGTGAATATGAGTTAAACTACGATGCCGTTAAGGGGTTCTGCTCAGTGACAGCCACACTCCTCCACCATCATTTCCTCATGATGTCGCAGTACCAGCTCTCCATTCTCGTAATAGAGCATGGAAAGTGGGCCGAGTCTTGTGGGCACGCAGGATATACTTGGCACTTTGTCTGGATGGTACAGTTTCACCAGACTCTGCAGGGAGAAAAGAAAATACTTGTTACTACAAATAGAAATTGCCCTATCGTATTAAACACACACCTTAGTGTAGAATGTTTGACACAGTACAGTATATAACACATGTTGGTAGCAAACTATTTGAAGGTGAAGAAAAAACGTTGTTTAAAATTATTGCAGCACTGAAGGTGATAAGTAATGCTTAGATGTGTAGAATGAGCAGAAGTATCTTAGTCATGTTAAACTACAAGGATAACATCATTTTTTCTCCGATATATATTCTTTAAGAATCCTATTGCAATGTTTTATAGAAATTTGCACTTGTATTTATGTTGAATAAAAGGAGATTCATTCATAACATTGAAATCTGTGGACAAGGTATCAATTTTGATAATTTAATTTCCAGTGAATACTTTGGATATCTCATAGTATTAGGGATTGTTTTGTAAATATAAAGAAATTAAATATGAAATATTATAGATAATAAATTCATTCATAACAGTATTACGTACCTGCATGTATGCATGGTTGGTAGGATTAAATGTCTCGTCCACAGGACAGGGACACTCTCCCTCGCACCTGAAGGCATTGTACCGTTTCGGGTGCACGATCCACTGGTTCCAGCCAATCTGGTCAAAGTCTACCCACATGTCCACCTTCCTGCAAAGTGGACTCTGGGGGCTCTCAGGTGTGGGAGCAGTGCCCCCAACATTACCGGCCAACTTCACTCTCTCCTGCCCATTCCTGTTCCTCTTCTGTCGCCGACCTGACTGGTCCCCAGCTTTGTCCAGGGTGATATATTTGGAGTGCTCCACAGTGTGGATAAGGGTTGGCATACCCGTTTCCTCTCTGGAGTGGTTGTGTTTGGAGAAGACCACCATCATGACTCGGTCCACAGTCTTATGGTAGACTTTCCTCTCGCTGCTGCTCTCGGTGCTGTTGGCATGGTGCTTGTGCTGCTGCCCCTGCACCAGCCTCTCCTTGTGTTCCTCTTCTGGCACTTCATGGAGGGGATCCCCTATGACTGCTGCCTCCTCTCCGTTCACAAAACTCTCCCCCTGGTGGAGCCAGTACTTGAGCAGGGCTGTGATATTGAAGATTTTCCAGGACGAGTTAGAGTCAGCTGGAGAGGCACTGAAGCTGCCCAGGAACAAGCGGTCCTGGCACGGCTGGCTATCTGACTCCTCGGCACACTCCTGCTCCCTGGAGTGAAAGATCTCCACCGTCACTCTTTTAGATGCAGAGAAAGAAGGCAGTCTGAAGCGGAGCTCAGACAGCTGGACATTGTCATCAGCAGAGATGGAAGACATGTCAAAAGTGACACTCCATTTATCCCCAATCTGATGGCAGCCTGTAAAACAAAAACAGGAGAAATCAAATATCAGAACAAGACCATACATTAAATGAAAGATTAAAAAAAAACTATAAAGTTTGCTGATTCATGTTTCAGAATTTTTTTTATTTTCAGGAAATTAAAATCTTTCTCATGTAAATGAATCTTTCTGAAAGTCAAATCAGTATGGAAACCTATCTATATTCAATAGACCTAAATTAGGATTATTGCATAAACAACAAAGACGCCAGACACCCGTTCTACTATAGGTAAATGAGGCGAGCAAGCTAGGAGGATTGAGCTAAATGCTGCACAGTGTCACTTGAGCGTTGCCAGCAGATGCGCTTGAAAAAACATTGCGCACTAACAGACTAAACGTGCCAAATGTCAAAACACGGCAGAATGTATATTGAACTCCTTTGCAGTCACATTTGTAACAGACGTCTGGGCTCACCAATACACACATTCACAAAAAAAACTTTAAAGTCTAATAAGCACCCTAACACACTGTAGGTTGTAAAAGTGAAGATCTGATGAGGGTGGATAGATAACCTCTCTATTGACTGATCAAGCGTAAAGTCTGAAACCCTGCTTCCTGGAGTCCATCAGCTGCATAGCGAAGTGTGAGACACACGATGATGCTGAACTTAAACAGGCATCTCGAACACATTACAAGTAATCCTAAAACCTAGTTTATGTATATAAAATAACAAGAATATACAGAAAGAGAATACTTACGGCACTGGCTATCAGTACACTAACAATCACCCACAGACGGTTATTAACAATAAAAGTAACAGGAAATATATGAATATGGCTATCGCGGCACTGACAATCAGCTATAGACGTTTGCTGTCGTAAATTATTGGTGTTAACTCAAAGACAACCACTTTGGCACAATTTAAACAAGAGTATGAATTTATAATAAAACGACTTACTTTTTGCCACTAAGCTCAGTACCGAATTGGATTCCTTTAGAACGGGGTCGTCCTCGGCTTGACCCGCTGCTGCCGCTGCTGCTCCGACCCCGCCAGCGGATTTGACGGAGCGGTAGAGGTGCATCATGTACCTCGGATACCTGCTCTTGTGTTGAGACCCCCTGTGTCGCAAAGGGGGAGCAACCGTAGCATTGGAGACAGAGCTATTGCCATCTAAGGTGGGATGTACCTCAACACCATACATGTCCCCGTCTTCCATTGTGCCCGTTACCGGAACAGGGTCCGTAGTGACGATTCCTGTCCAAAACACAGCAAGTCCGCCCAGGAAGAAAATGAAAATGTGATGCTCCATATTCTGGGTTTCGTAGTTGTGCTTGTAGACTTGCCTGGGAAAGAGAGCAGCTTGCTTCTTGTCCCTTGCTTGTCCTCAGCTCAAGTGAAAGTGTGGGTAGGCTTGGCTAGAAGACCATTTATAGCAGACAGTTGGTCTTTGATGAACCTCCCCATCAACAGTTCTTTGATGTTCCTGGACGAGTATTACTTTCCATTTAAAGGCCACACCTGTCAAGTTCATTGTCTTCAAAGACAGTCCTCTTTTCTTATTCATAAGCAACAAAGCAGGTATCGTTTGTATGATTAAGACAGGTGAACAACACATTTATGAAATAAATGATAAAAGTATAGACACATGCTAATGAAAGCTTTGATTGTGATGAGAGCTAGCCGTGGATCCGTTCATTATTTGGAGATCTAATAAAATTTACATTCAGTTTTTATAATTCGAAAAAAGATGAAAATAAACTCATTATCAACACAGGTACTCAAACCCAAGTGTTCGTAATTAAACGCACTGATATTGTTTTCCAAAAAGAATATTATTGCTGATAAAGGTTGGAAGCACAGTACAATAAGCACGAAAAAGATTCAACTTGTTATCACTTAAGGTTATTCTTTAAATGAAAATCAGTGGAGTTCGGAACCTTTTTTTCTTTTTTTTAAACGGTGAAAATTGGATGCCAAAAACGTTGATTTTCCCTCTCAAAATGATGACAAAACAAACTGAGCCTTTAGTTCGTTCAGTATTAATCACTGTAGGATGAGATACACAGGCAGTTTACTGCTGAGGACCATTAAGGTGATCACCTTCTATTGATCCCTAACGTTTCTTTATTGTACACATTGTCCACACCATATACTTACTGACCCACAACGTCATTGTACACACAATAAACATACTTTACAGTGTCGGTGCTTTGATGTCCAAAGGTATCAAACAGCTGGAAAAAGATCACAAAGATCAAACAATAAATCTTCCTGTGCGCTTAAACTCGCTCAGAACTTGGGTGCTTCTTCAAACGCGTAAAATATTTCTAGCACCTCAAAAGCTCTAACACCAAGATTTTGGAATACTGTAAAATGTCTCAAATTGGCTGCGAGGTAGCCGCCTAGAACACCACCTTACAGTTCTATTTTTTTTTGTATCTGAAACAGTGTTTTTAACTTTTACAGACTAAGGCAGTGCCACAGATTTCATATGAATTCAAAAGCATTTAAAGGTTCATGCGAGGACGCAGAATACTGCATCTTCATTATCTGTTAGGCTACAATGAAAGTTTAATAGCTACAGATATGTGTTAATATATACAATCTGAATGCTTAGCAGTGATTTTTTTCTCTTATTGATAGAAGTGGGTTCACAAACACACAAAAAAACTACCGAATTACACAATTTAAACACCATGCTTTGCGAACTATCGGAGATACTACACAACTACCGGAAGAATATGTGATAAGATTGCAGACGAAATTAATTACATTCTTAGCAAACTCTTTAAATGGCAAATTCAAATTATCAGCAAAATCACTCTAATTTTGCTAATTAGCTACTTCTCTCGGGATCAACGGAAGGATTTAAAAGATGTTAGTTTTAGCTGCATAATGCCACCAACTTCTCTCTATTGAGTCAAATCGGGTTTAAAGGTCAGACGTGCATATATAATGAACATTTAAAAATGTCTACAAGATCAAATTCTTACCCCTATTGATTTTTTCCGTCATTATGTATTTGATCATTTAATGATTACAAACGAACACAATTAAACTAAACATTTAAAACGTTTTAAACATTAGGCACCGAGCTTTTTAATTTTGAGGTATTTTTAACTTAGTGATACAAACCTGTCTGAAATGTTGAAAATTAAATAATATTCCGTCGTTTACAAATATTTATCATTTTATGGGATTTTGTCATGTACACCTTACTAACTTGTAAATGTTGACTGTTTTTTACAAAAAGTACCGAGCAAGCTAAATAAAAATCCACGAACCAGTCATTTCACTTTAAACAGTCGTTATCACCTTCCGAGAAAAACGCATTTCACACTTTTTTAACTCAGTTAATCTTGTATGATTAAAATTCTGTCTTTATAAATGAATAAAACTAATTAAGATTAAATCTATAAAGCGCCAGAGCTTCTTACTTTCATTTTTAATTTGTTGCGAATATTTTATAAAATGTTTGAAAACATACCTCCTCAAAAAAGCCGACACTTGTTAAGACAATCTTTCATTGAAAACATCTCTGGTTTTGGAACAAAAAAAGTATCATTATATCCTCCTTCTATAGTACATGCCCTGCCATGTATTTTAATATAAAGTATCGAAGCTTTTTTTCACCGTAAGAAGCCGGAGTTTCTTAAACGTCAGAAAGAAGCTTTTGAAGATCAAGGGGACGATTAAGATTTATCAGATGAATACAGCCATTAAGAATGGTACATGGCAGAAACGCTTTAACAGCGTTATACTGTGACATAAGTATTTAAGCTACAGAGTCGATATTTTATTAAGATGTCAATTGATCCTTTTGATTGCATTAATTAACTACTACCAAACGAACTGATGAAACGAAAGTCCTATGGTCTCGTTTGAGATCCTTTTGTTCGTAGAAAAAAAGGCTTCCCTCGCCCTCTTGCGGTGTAACCTTTTAACTACATTCCTAAAGCTGAATCTTGAAATCAAGGGGAGTCCAAAAACAACAACGCAGAGAACGTGAACAATAGCACAGATCAAAGAATCGCAGTTCATTGTAAACGATCACATTAGGAAGTCCTTATAGCGCACATTTGTTGTCTGTTTCTTAGTCCACCCTGGCCCATTTATTGATAGCTTGAGTGGAATTCATATTATCATTGGTTTTAGATTATTGATGTTGCCAAGTCTCTGCTCTTTGGGGGTTATACACCCTGTATATAGACTACAGCCCTCCCCAGCCAGGGTATAAGGTATGTCCTCCCTGAACAAATACACAGTCCTAGCAGTATTAATGCACAGACCTACAATCGTTCTGACTGGTTATTTCAGGTGTGACAACTGAAGAAGGCTCCAGAGCCAAAACATTGTGTCTCTTTTCTTTTCCTTTCAGCATGGAATAAGCCTTAACCTGTTCCTTAAATAAAATAATACTACATATTAGAAATGCATAGTTAGCAAACTGAATGTGAATCAGCATTTATGTTTTTTTCATTTTCTTTGGTTGCATATATCATGGCTCTCTAATTAAAATTAGAGGCTGCTTTCCTCTGAACCAGATTTTCCAGGCAAGATAGTGAGCGATGTTTAACACATGACCTTAGTCATATGTTTCCTTAAGACAGGGGTGATACCCATGGATGTGTGAATTATTAATGAAGTGCCCATCAATTGAAAGGGTGATAAAACTGAACCAAGTAATTTATATTAACTAGTCTAATTAGAGTTCAATTATGTATATGCTTATGAAAATAATTACCAGAACTAACTATAGGGTCACCTGTGTGGAAATAATTTCCTATGGAATAGTTAAGATGGAAAAGGTGGGCTTGCGTCACGCTTAACTTACTTGTCTGAGTCATTTAAACAATCAACAACAGAAATGGAAACACAGAGTGTGATACGATATATTGAGAGGTTCAGGAGGCTTTTGTTCAAATTATCCAAAAAGGACACATTCAGGAATTTTATTGTTACAATAGTTTAATAATCCAATATACAGTATATGCATCCATTTGTGTAACATTGTTACAAAAATATAAATCTAAAATGTGAAGCAAAACACATTGCAAGTTACTACAATCCAATTTAAAGACATAAACTGACAAAACAATTCTGAAACGGTGACATAATTAATTGGGTTTCATACCCAAATACTCAACCATTATCCACAGGATATAAACCAACCATTACTGATTGAGAGCTTCAAACTTGCAAAGCTTTCTCTGAGTTGTAAATAATAACCAGTATAATATATGTATATCTAATATACAAAGTATTCACAGTTCGTCTTTCTAATAACATGTCATTATTTGAAACTACATTTATAAAAAAAAACATATATTGCATCTCTGACATTTGATCACTTAAACTATACCCAAGAAAAAATCAAATACAAGAGCTTTTACGATGCACCTTTGCCAGGATATTTATGAAAAGTCAGTTTACTCTCTGCGAAAAAACATATTCAAAAACAACATTATTCCACAAAATTGTTTAAAGTAACCCATACCTAGTTAGCAAAGATAAACCTGAAGTAAAAATTGCAGTATTTAAAAAAAATACTTTTCACACCATTTCATATTGCTTTAGTTTCTATTTCTTCTGGCTTACTCAGACCAAGCCTCTGTGGCTCATTTCGTGAATAAATATAGGAAATGAGTCTCCTGGGTCTTGTGCTTCTGAATTCTAAGTGAGTCCGAAGTGAATTTGAGTCCCTCTGTGATGCCGTTAAGGGGTTCTGCTCAGTGACAGCCACACTCCTCCACCATCATTTCCTCATGATGTCGCAGTACCAGCTCTCCATTCTCGTAATAGAGCATGGAAAGTGGGCCAAGTCTTGAGGGCACGCAGGATATACTTGGCACTTTGTCTGGGTGGTACAGTTTCACCAGACTCTGCAGGGAGAAAAGAAAATACTTGTTACTACAAATAGAAATTGCCGTATCGTATTAAACACACACCTTAGTGTAGAAGCTTTGAAACAGGACAGTACAAAACACGTGTTGGTAGCAAACTATTTGACGGTGAATAAAAAACGTTGTTTAAAATCATTGCGGCACTGAAGGTGATAAGTAATGCATAAATGTGTAGAATGTACAGAAGTATCTTAGTGATGTGAAACTACAAGGATAACATAATTTTATTCTGATATATAATCTTTAAGAATCCTATTGCAATGTTTAATAACACCGAAATATGTGGACAAGATATTGATTTAGAGAATTTCAAGTGAGAAATTTAGAGAACTCAGAGTGTTATGGATTTTTTAGATTAAAGTAAATTAAATATGAAATATCTTAGATGAAAAGTTCCATTCATAACAATATTACGTACCTGCATGTATGCATGGTTGGTAGGATTAAATGTCTCGTCCACAGGACAGGGACACTCTCCCTCGCACCTGAAGGCATTGTACCGTTTCGGGTGCACGATCCACTGGTTCCAGCCAATCTGGTCAAAGTCTACCCACATGTCCACCTTCCTGCACAGTGGACTCTTGGGGCTCTCAGGTATGGGAGCGGTGACCCCAACATTACCGGCCAACTTCACTCTCTCCTGCTCATTCCTGTTCCTCTTCTGTCGCCGACCTGACTGGTCCCCAGCTTTGTCCAGGGTGATATATTTGGAGTGCTCCACAGTGTGGATAAGGGTTGGCATACCCGTTTCCTTTTTGGAGTGGTTGTGTTTGGAGAAGACCACCATCATGACTCGGTCCACAGTCTTATGGTAGACTTTACTCTTGCTGCTGCTCTCAGTGCTGTTGGCATGGTGCTTGTGCTGCTGCGCCTGCTCCAGCCTCTCCTTGTGTTCCTCTTCTGGCACTTTGTGGAGGGGATCCCCTATGACTGCTGCCTCCTCTCTGTTAACAAAACTCTCCCCCTGGTGGAGCCAGTACTTGAGCAGGGCTGTGACGTTGAAGATTTTCCAGGACGAGTTAGTGTCAGCTGGAGAGGCACTGAAGCTGCCCAGTAACAAGCGGTCCTGGCACGGCTGACTATCTGACTCCTCGGCACACTCCTGCTCCCTGGAGTGAAAGATCTCCACCGTCACTCTTTTGGATGCAGAGAAAGAAGGCAGTCTGAAAAGGAGCTCAGACAGCTGGACATCGTCATCAGCAGAGATGGAAGACATGTCAAAAGTGACACTCCATTTATCCCCAATCTGATGGCAGCCTGTAAAACAAAAACAGGAGAAATCAAATATCAGAACAAGACCAAACATTAAATGAAAGATTAAAAAAACTATAGTTTGCTGATTAATGTTTCAGAAATGTTTTATTTTCAGTAAATTAAAATCTTTCTCATGTAAATGAATCTTTCTGAAAGTCAAATCAGTATGGAAACCTATCTATATTCAGTAGACTTAAATTAGGATTATTGCATAAACAACAAAGACGCCAGACACCCGTTCTACTATAGGTAAATGAGGCGAGCAAGCTAGGAGGATTGAGCTAAATGCTGCACAGTGTCACTTGAGCGTTGCCAGCAGATGCGCTTGAAAAAACATTGCGCACTAACAGACTAAACGTGCCAAATGTCAAAACACGGCAGAATGTATATTGAACTCCTTTGCAGTCACATTTGTAACAGACGTCTGGGCTCACCAATACACACATTCACAAAAAAAAACTTTAAAGTCTAATAAGCACCCTAACACACTGTAGGTTGTAAAAGTGAAGATCTGATGAGGGTGGATAGATAACCTCTCTATTGACTGATCAAGCGTAAAGTCTGAAACCCTGCTTCCTGGAGTCCTTCAGCTGCATAGCAAAGTGTGAGACACACGATGATGCTGAACTTAAACAGGCATCTCGAACACATTACAAGTAACCCTAAAACCTAATTTATGTATATAAAATAACAAGAATATACAGAAAGAGAATACTTACGGCACTGGCTATCAGTACACTAACAATCACCCACAGACGGTTATTAACAATAAAAGTAACAGAAAATATATGAATATGGCTATCGCGGCACTGACAATCAGCTATAGACGTTTGCTGTCGTAAATTATTGGTGTTAACTCAAAGACAACCACTTTGGCACAATTTAAACAAGAGTATGAATTTATAATAAAACGACTTACTTTTTGCCACCAGGCTCAGTACCGAATTGGATTCCTTTAGAACGGGGTCGTCCTCGGCTTGACCCGCTGCTGCCGCTGCTGCTCCGACCCCGCCAGCGGATTTGACGGAGCGGTAGAGGTGCATCATGTACCTCGGATACCTGCTCTTGTGTTGAGACCCCCTGTGTCGCAAAGCGGGAGCAACCGTTGCATTGGAGACAGATCTATTGCCATCTAAGGTGGGATGTACCTCAACACCATACATGTCCCCGTCTTCCATTGCGTCCGTTACCGGAACAGGGTCCGTAGTGACGATTCCTGTCCAAAACACAGCAAGTCCGCCCAGGAAGAAAATGAAAATGTGATGTTCCATATTCTGGGTTTTGTAGTTGTGCTTGTAGAGTTGCCTGGGAAAGAGAGCAGCTTGCTTCTTGTCCCTTGCTTGTCCTCAGCTCAAGTGAAAGTGTGGGTAGGCTTGGCTAGAAGACCATTTATAGCAGACAGTTGGTCTTTGATGAACCTCCCCATCAACAGTTCTTTGATGTTTCTGGACGCCTATTCCTTTCCATTGAAAGAACACACCTGTCAAGTTCATTGTCTTAAAAGACAGTCCTCTTTTCTTATTCATAAGTAACAAAGCAGGTATCGTTTGTATGATTAAGACAAGTGAACAAAACATTTATGAAATAAATGATAAAAGTATAGACACATGTTAATGAAAGCTTTTGATTGTGATGAGAGCTAGCCGTGGATCCGGTCATTATTTGGAGATCTAATAAAATTTATATTCAGTTTTTATAATTCGAAAAAAGATGAAAATAAACTCATCAACACAGGTACTCAAACCCAAGTGTTCGTAATTAAACGCACTAATATTGTTATCCAAAAAGTATATTATTGCTGATAAAGGTTGGAAGCACAGGAATAAGCACTTGTTATCACTTAAGGTTATTCTTTAAATGAATATCAGTGGAGTTCGGAACCTTTTTTTCTTTTTTTAAGAAGTGAAAATGAGCTCCCTAAAGCTCCCTAATTTGATCAATGCAGCATTTTGCAATTTTACAAAAACAAAACCCTTGCAACAAGAAATACATCTCTCTCGGGTGAAGTTCCTGCCCAAAACGTTGATTTTCCCTCTCAAAATTGATGACAAAAACTTAGCCTTCAGTTCGTTCAGTATTAATCACTGTAGGATGAGATACATAGGCAGTTTACCGCTGATGTGATCACCTTCTATTGATCCCTAACGTTTCTTTATTGTACACATTGTCCACACCATATACTTACTGACCCACAACGTCATTGTACACACAATAAACATACTTTACAGTGTCGGTGCTTTGATGTCCAAAGGTATCAAACAGCTGGAAAAAGATCACAAAGATCAAACAATAAATCTTCCTGTGCGCTTAAACTCGCTCAGAACTTGGGTGCTTCTTCAAACGCGTAAAATATTTCTAGCACCTCAAAAGCTCTAACACCAAGATTTTGGAATACTGTAAAATGTCTCAAATTGGCTGCGAGGTAGCCGCCTAGAACACCACCTTACAGTTCTATTTTTTTTTTTGTATCTGAAACAGTGTTTTTAACTTTTACAGACTAAGGCAGTGCCACAGATTTCATATGAATTCAAAAGCATTTAAAGGTTCATGCGAGGACGCAGAATACTGCATCTTCATTATCTGTTAGGCTACAATGAAAGTTTAATAGCTACAGATATGTGTTAATATATACAATCTGAATGCTTAGCAGTGATTTTTTTCTCTTATTGATAGAAGTGGGTTCACAAACACACAAAAAAACTACCGAATTACACAGTTGAAATACCATGCTTTGTAAACTTTCTGAGATACCACATAGCTACTGTAAGAATATGTGAATATGTAAATTATTTAATTATACTCTAAGCAAATGCTTTAAAAGGTAAAATTCAATTCAATTCAAGTATCGGCACAATCACTCTAATTTTGCTAATTAGCTACTTCTCTCAGGATCAACAGAGCGATTTAAAAGATTTTTGATTTAGCTTCACAATGCCACCAAATTCTCTCTATTTAAATAGACTCGATAAAAGAGTCAAATCGCGTTTAAGGGCAGATATGTGCATATATAATGAATATTAAAAAATATCTGCAAAGTCAGATTCCTACCACTCTTGAATTTTACCATCAACGGTTTTACATAGTTGATCCGTTAATGATTACAAACTAAGTAACACAATTAAACTAAACATTTTAAACGTTTGAAACATTAAGCACCGATCTTTTTAATTTTGGGGTATTTTTAACGTCCTGCTACCAACCTATCTGCAATGTAGATAAATAATATTCCGTCGTCTTAAAAATATTTATCATTTTATGCACTTTGTCATGTGCACCTTGTTGACTACTTGTTACAAAATGTACACAGTAAGCTAAATAAAAATCAAGTTACTCCACGAACCAGTCATTTCACTGAATTAAAACAGTCGTTATCATCTTCCGAGAAAAACGCATTTCAAACATTTTTTAAATCAGTTCATCTTGTATAATCCAAGTACTGTCTATATAAATTAATAAAACGAATCAAGTTTAAATCTATAAAGCGCCAGAGCTTCTTAATTTCAGGATTAATTTGTTGCGATTAGTCAATGTTTGAAAAAATAACTTCTCAATAAAGCTGACACATGTTAAAACAAAGTTTCATTAAAAAAGTATTTGGATTTGGAACAGAAAAAGCATAATTATAATCTCTTTCTATAGTACATGCCCGCGTTGTATTTTAATATAAATTATCAACCCTGTTTTTCACGGGAAGAAGCTAGAATTTCTAACATGTCAGAAGCTGTTGAAGATCAAGGGGACGATTAAGATTTATCAGATGAATACAGCCATTAAGAATGGTACATGGCAGAAACGCTTTAACAGCATTATACTGTGACATAAGTATTTAAGCTAGAGAGTCGATATTTTATTAAGATGTCAATTCATGATTTTGATCGCATTAATTAACTACTACCAAACGAACTGATGAAACGAAAGTCCTATGGTCTCGTTTGAGATCCTTTTGTTCGTAGAAAAAAAGGCTTCCCTCGCCCTCTTGCGGTGTAACCTTTTAACTACATTCCTAAAGCTGAATCATGAAATCAAGGGGAGTCCAAAAACAACAACGCAGAGAACATGAACAATAGCACAGATCAAAGAATCGCAGTTCATTTTAAACGATCACATTAGGAAGTCCTTATAGCGCACATTTGTTGTCTGTTTCTTAGTCCACCCTGGCCCATTCATTGAAAGCTTGAGTGGAATTCATATTATCATTGGTTTAGATTATTGATGTTGCCAAGTCCCTGCTCTTTGGGGGTTATACATTTAAAAAACATGGTAGACTACAGCCCTCCCCAGCCAGGGTATAAGGTTTGTCCTCCCTGAACAAATACACAGTCCTAGCAGTATTAATGCACAGACCTACAATCGTTCTGACTGGTTATTTCAGGTGTGACAACTGAAGAAGGCTCCAGAGCCAAAACATTGTGTCCCTTTTCTTTTCCTTTCAGCATGGAATAAGCCTTAACCTGTTCCTTAAATAAAATAATACTACATATTAGAAATGCATAGTTAGCAAACTGAATGTGAATCAGCATTTATGTTTTTTTCATTTTCTTTGGTTGCATATATCATGGCTCTCTAATTAAAATTAGAGGCTGCCTTCTCTTGAACCAGATATTCAAGGCAAGATAGTAAGTGATGTTTAACACATTACCTTGGTCATATGTTTCCTAAAGACAGGGGTGGTACCTATGGATGTGTGAATTATTAATGTAGTGTCCTAATTAAAAGGGTGATAAAACTGAACCAAGTAATTTATATTAATTAGTCTAATTGGAGTTCAATTATGTATTTGTTTATAAAAATAATTATCAGATCTAAACTATAGGGTCACCTGTATGGAAATAATTTCCTATGGAATAGTTAAGATGGAAAAGGTGGGCTTGCATCATGCTTAAATTACTTGTCTGAGTCATTTAAACAATCAACAACAGAAATGGAAACACAGAGTGTGTATGATACAATGTATTGAGAGTTTCAGGAGGCTTTTGTTCAAATAATCCAAAAAGGACAAATTCAGGAATTTTATTGTCACAATAATTTAATAATCCAATATACAGTACATGCATCCATTTGTGTAACATTGATACAAAAATATAAATCTAACATGTGAAGCAAAACACATTGCAAGTTACTACAATCCAATTTAAAGACATAAACTGACAAAACAATTCTGAAATGGTTACATAATTAATTGGGTTTCATACCCAAATACTCAACCATTATCCACAGGATATAAACCAAGCATTACTGATTGAGAGCTTCAAACTTGCAAAGCTTTCTCTGAGTTGTAAATAATAACCAGTAAAATATATGCATATCTAATATACAAAGTATTCACAATTCTTCTTTATAATTACATGTAATTATTAGAAACTACATTTATAAAAAAACATATATTGCATCTCTGACATTTGATAAATGTTCACTTAAAGTTTACACAAGAAAAAATCAAATACAAGAGCTTTTCACCTTAACGATTCACCTCTGCCAGGATATTAAGGAAAAGTCAGTTTACTCTCTGCGAAAAAACATATTAAAAAACAATATTATTCCACAAAATTGTTTAAAGTAACCCATCCCTAGTTAGCAAGGCTAAACCTGAAGCAAAAAGTGCAGTACTTCATAAAAATACTTCTCACTCCATTTCAGACTGCTTTAGTTTCTATTCCTTCTGGCTTACTCAGACCAAGCCTCTGTGGCTCATTTCATGAATAAATATAGGAAATGAGTCTCCTGGGTCTTGTGCTTCTGAATTCTAAGTGAGTCCGAAAGGAATTGGAGTCCCTCTGTGATGTCGTTAAGGGCTTCTGCTCAGTGACAGCCACACTCCTCCACCATCATTTCCTCATGATGTCGCAGTACCAGCTCTCCATTCTCGTAATAGAGCATGGAAAGTGGGCCAAGTCTTATGGGCACACAGGATATACTTGGCACTTTGTCTGGATGGTACAGTTTCACCAGACTCTGCAGGGAGAAAAGAAAATACTTGTTACTACAAATAGAAATTGCCGTATCATATTAAACACACACCTTAGTGTAGAAGCTTTGACACAGGACAGTACAAAACACATGTGTTGGTAGCAAACTATGTGAAGGTGAAGCAAAAACATTTAAAATTATTGCAGTACTGAAGGTGATAAATAATGCATAGATGTTTAGAATGAGCAGAAGTATGTTTGTCATGTGAAACTACAAGGATAACATATTTTTTTCTGTGATACATTTTTTTTAAAAATCCTATTGCAGTGTTTTATAGAAATTTGCACTTGTATTTATGTTGAATAAAAGGAGATTCATTCATAACATTGAAATCGGTGGACAAGGTATCGATTTTGATAACTTAATTTCCAGTGAAAACTTTGGATATCTCATAGTATTAGGGATTGTTTTGTAAATATAAAGAAATTAAATATGAAATATTATAGATAATAAATCCATTCATAACAGTATTATGTACCTGCAAATATGCATGGTTGGTAGGATTAAATGTCTCGTCCACAGGACAGGGACACTCTCCCTCGCACCTGAAGGCATTGTACCGTTTCGGGTGCACGATCCACTGGTTCCAGCCAATCTGGTCAAAGTCTACCCACATGTCCACCTTCCTGCAAAGTGGACTCTGGGGGCTCTCAGGTGTGGGAGCGGTGCTCCCAACATTACCAGCCAACTTCACTCTCTCCTGCTGATTCCTGTTCCTCTTCTGTCGCCTGCCTGACTGGTCCCCAGCTTTGTCCAGGGTGATATATTTGGAGTGCTCCACAGTGTGGATAAGGGTTGGCATACCCGTTTCCTTTTTGGAGTGGTTGTGTTTGGAGAAGACCACCATCATGACTCGGTCCACAGTCTTATGGTAGACTTTACTCTTGCTGCTGCTCTCAGTACTGTTGGCATGGTGCTTGTGCTGCTGCGCCTGCTCCAGCCTCTCCTTGTGTTCCTCTTCTGGCACTTTGTGGAGGGGATCCCCTATGACTGCTGCCCCCTCTCTGTTAACAAAACTCTCCCCCTGGAGGAGCCAGTACTTGAGCAGGGCTGTGACGTTGAAGATTTTCCAGGATGAGTTAGTGTCAGCTGGAGAGGCACTGAAGCTGCCCAGGAACAAGCGGTCCTGGCACGGCTGACTATCTGACTCCTCGGCACACTCCTGCTCCGTGGAGTGAAAGATCTCCACCGTCACTCTTTTGGATGCGGAGAAAGAAGGCAGTCTGAAGCGGAGCTCAGACAGCTGGACATCATCATCAGCAGAGATGGAAGACATGTCAAAAGTGACACTCCATTTATCCCCAATCTGATGGCAGCCTGTAAAACAAAAACAGGAGAAAACAAATATCAGAACAAATTCACAATTTAAAAGAAACCTAGAAGTTTGATTACTTCTCACTTAAATACGTACATACATATCTTTTTGAAAGACAAATCAGGATGGAGACTTGATTATACCCAGTGAATTGTAATTAAGATTATTAAGTCATTGTTAAAATTTGAAGACTCCAGATATACGTTCTGCTAAAAGTAAATGAGGCGAGCAAGCGAGGAGGATTGAGCTAAATGCTGTACAGTATCACTTGAGCGCTTCCAGCAGATGCGCTTGAGTAAACATTGTGCGCACTACCAACAGACTAAACGTGCCGTATGTCAAAACAAGGCAGAATGTATATTGAACTCCTGTGGAGTCACATTTGTAACAGACGTCTGGGGCAATACACACACTCACAAAAATCTTTAAAGTCTAATAAGCACTCTAACACTCTGTAGGCTGTAAAGGAGAAGATCTGATAAGGATGGATAGATAACCACTCCATTGACTGATAAAGAGTGAAGTCTGAGACCCTGCTTACTCGAGCCCATCAGTTGCATAACAAAGTTTATTTAGACACACGACGATGCTAAACTTAAGTACAAGTAACCCTAAAACCTAATTTATGTATATAAAATAACAAGACTATACAGAAAAATAATGCTTCCGGTGCTGGCTATCAGTACACTAACAATCACTCACAGACGTGTATTAACTATAGAAGGAATAAAAAAAAGAAAATATGAATATGGCTTACTTGTCACTGACAATCAGCCATAGACATTTGTTGCCGTAAATTCTTGTTGTTTAACCAAAGACAACTTCTTTTGACATAGTTTAAACAAGAGTATGAATTTATTTTAAAACGACTTACTTTTTGCCACCAGGCTCAGTACCGAATTGGATTCCTTTAGAACGGGGTCGTCCTCGGCTTGACCCGCTGCTGCCGCTGCTGCTCCGACCCCGCCAGCGGATTTGACGGAGCGGTAGAGGTGCATCATGTACCTCGGATACCTGCTCTTGTGTTGAGACCCCCTGTGTCGCAAAGCGGAAGCAACTGTAGAATTGGAGACAGATCTATTGCCATCTAAGGTGGGATGTACCTCAACACCATACAGGTCCAGGTCTTCCATTGTGTCCGTTACCGGAACAGGGTCCGTAGTGACGATTCCTGTCCAAAACACAGCAAGTCCGCCGAGGAAAAAAAATAAAATGTGATGTTCCATATTCTGGGTTTTGTAGTTGTGCTTGTAGAGTTGACTGGGAAAGAGAGCAGCTTGCTTCTTGTCCCTTGCTTGTCTTCAGGTCAAGTGAACGTGTGGGTAGGCTTGGCTAGAAGACCATTTATAGCAGACAGTTGGTCTTTGATGAACCTCCCCATCAACAGTTCTTTGATGTTCCCGGACGGGAATTCCTTTTGCATCAAAAGATCAAACCTGACAAGTTTATAGTCTTACAAGGCAGTCCTCTTTTCTTATTCATAAGTAAGAATGTCTTGATCATTTGTAATAGTAATGCAACTCTGCGATACACTTATAAAAATTTTTATAAAAGTATGGCTATAGGCTAAAAAAAGCTTGTGATTATGTTGAGAGCTGTCCGTGGGTGCAAGTTTATCATTTATTCATCAGATAAAAATGAAATTCAGATTTTAGAATTTGAAAAAAGGTGCACGTGAACTCATTATCAACAACCGTTTTCAGATCCACTCTGCTTACATGCACTATACCGTTTTACAAAATGTTTTTCGAAGTTGATAAAACTAGGTAGCACAGGAATCAACACGAAAAGCATGCAACTTGCTATTGTTTATTAGCATCACTTACCAATTTTAGCCTTTTTCATTTTTCCCCTTAATAAAGAGAAACCTTTAAATACGTTTTAGTGGAGTTTGAAAATTTTATATTTTCCTGTAAAGGTGAAAAAAAATGAATATTTTCGAGAGCTCCGAAAGCGGAAAATTTGATAAATACATGTCCATATGCATTTACTTTCACTTCTTTCACTCTGTTACTTTCATGATCATTTTACAGTCCTTTTACTCTTTTTGATACCATGTATTCCTGATGCATTTTACTAGATGCATCAGGAATGTGCTCTATGTTGCTCTGCTTAAATTGTCACTCTTGGTGATTAATCGAGTATCGTGAACTGAATTTACAATTGAATTGACTAAAACACACCTTACAACAAAGCATATATTTACTCAAAACGTGACGGCAAAAGCCTGTTCAGTATTAATCTCTGTAGGGCGAGATACACAGACAGTTTACAGCTGAGGAGCATTGAGATGATCACCTTCTATTGATCTCTAGCGCTTCTTAATTGTACAATTTGTCCAAACCATATACAGTACTCACTGACTCACAACATCTTTGGACACACGATCAACAGCCTTTATAGTGTCGGTGCTTTGATGTCCAAGGGTATCAAATAGGTGGAAAAAGATCACAAAAATCCAACAATAACACATTTTTCTGTGCGCTTCAAAGTCGCTCAGGACTTCTCAGTGCTTCTACAAATGTGTAAAATATTTCCAGTGTATTAATATTTCTTACACCACAATTTAACATCCTATAAAAACTCTCAAATGGTCTGCGACGTACCTTTCTTGTGAACCATCATATTACAGTTATATTCCTTTGATCCTATCTGTTCCGGATCGTTTGGTCTTCTTCAACAGTCTCTTTTTATTGCTTAGAGACCACAGATATTTATAAAGGAACAAGTAATAGGTTTATAAACCTATTACTTGTTCCTTTGCAGCCTACGCATGCTGACGCAGCTACCCACCTGAACTACAGATATTTATATGCGACGAATCAGAATAGCCCACCTTCGTTATCTGAAAGGCTACAACAAAAGATAAATCAATACTTAAATGTGTTCATATGCAATCTGAGATCATAAGCAGTTGTCTTGCTCTCAACGGAAGAAATTGGATTCAAAAATGAATTACAAGGATTACAAGGTTTTAAAATCATGCTTTGTAAACGCAACGAGATAGTTATACCACTCCGCTACCATAAGAATATGTGATAAGATTACAGACGAGACTATTTAATTACACTAATAGCAAATGCTTTAATCTACAAATTCAAAGCATCACTGCAATCTCTCTAAATTTGCTAATTTAAATTTGCTACTTTATAGGGCGATTTAAAAGATTTTTGCTTAAACTGCATAATGCCACGAATGTTTCTCTATTCAAATAAAGGCCAGAAAAAAATAATCAAATTGTGTTAAAGGCAGTTATGTCAATATATAATGATAGCTTTAAAAAATCTGCAAAATCAGCTTCGTACCATTGTTGAAATTGTCCGCAACTGTGTAATTTACCGGTTAAATGACTAAAAAGTAAACAACGAAGCACAAAATATATTTAAACGTACAGATTTTTAATTGTGGGATATTCTGAAATATGTGCTACTAACCTGCTGAAATGTAGAAAATTAAAAAAATATTCAGTCGTTTGCAAATAATCTATCATTTGCAATTTACTTGCTTGTAAATATTGACTACTTATTACAAAAAAGTACACTATACGGTAAGATGTTATACGCTAATACGCTATGTATTACAAAAAGTAATCTGTACGCTAAGAACCAGCTATATCAATCGTTTCACTTAAACATTCGTTATCATCTTCCGAGAAGAACATTCAAACTTTTTTCAAACTTGCTAAATCTTGTAGGATTCAGGTACTGAGTAGCTCAGACATGCTAATAAAACTTAACACACTTAAATCCATACAGATACAGAGCTTTTTACTTTTTTATTTTTGTTGAGAGTGTTTTAATCGAATTTCTGAAATCATAACTTCACAACATAGCCAAGACTTGGTAAAACAAAGTTAAAATCGAAAAACGAATTCTCCTGTGGACTTGGAACCAAAAAAACACATTCCCTTTGTGTGGTACATATCCTGCGTTGAAAATCGGTTTTCATATAATGTATCATACCTGCTTTTTTCACGAAAAGAAACTGGAATTTCCTACATGTCAGAAAGCAGCTTTTGAAGATCAGTGGGTTGATTAAGATTTCTCAGGTGTTTTATATTTTTTGAAAACACTCTTTAAGAAAGCTACATGACAGAAAATCAAAGAATCCAAAGAAATTTATTGATTAGACGTCTTAGGTGGTTTTAACAATAAAATAATAATAATAATAATAATAATAATAATAATAATAATAATAATAATAATAATAATAATAATAATAATAATAATAAACGTCACATGCAAGTAAGCTACAGGGTCGACCTATTTAATAAATCAATTGATCCTTTTGATTGCCTCAATTAGCTACTACCAAACGAGCTGATGAACCGAAAGGCCTTTCCTCGTTTTCCTCTTGTGGTGTAACGTTATAATTACATTCCTAAAACAAGCTAAATCATGAAACGAAGAGGACACTAGAAACAACAACATAGTCATTTAAAGAAATGTTTTAAACATCAATACGCGGAACTTTGAACAACATTACAGAGCAAAGAATCGCGACACATTTTAAACAAACAAATTACGAAGACAGTACAGGGCAGATTTGTTCTGTTTTTTTCAAGACTATTACAGCTACCAGAACAGACACAATCACAGTATTTACAGCGTTTGCCTTTACATGATGAAAAGACAGATTGTACTGGTTACAGGACATCTCCAAATTAAGAACAAAACAGAAATATTCATGTACAATGGCTTGTTTGAAGTCTAAAACTAAAACTTTAAAAAATTGAAAGTTACATCAGAATCATTTGAAACCACCACCACCAGCAAAATTATCTGACCAGAGGTGAAACTGATGTGTAAACAATGTTTACATGACAAAGAAAAAAAACGATTCACAATGGAATTAATCTACCCGTTTTAAGGTTTTCAGAAATCAATAGCAAGCCATTTAAAATGTAAAGAATTCCTTTAAAATACTTTGTACTTTTCATCTCAATGGATGTCAGTGGTGACACCTCATACAGTGTCATCATACGTGGTTAAGACATTCTGGTGCAACACTCTTTACAATTACTAGCCAACATCCCTAAATGATCTGATAGTACATTGCTGAGGCTTTGAGAGCTGATGAGATAAAGTAAGACTGGGTTAGTCAACTTTGTCAACCTTACTAATTGGATAAAATAAGTTGGGCAGAGTCAGAGAAGTAACGGCCAGTGGTTTAGGTTGTGACCACATGGGAGGCGACAACAATTCTCTAAGGAGGAGCAGGTTTGTTTTGTGCAATTAAGATGAACATTCTCAGGTAAAATGCCATCGCCTCAACCTACCATGAATATTGTTTATGTATAGAAACACTTTACTTTCAAGCAGAACACTCAACCTGTGGAGGACTGGGTCTACATTTCTGGAACATTATCTGCTTCAGCATAGCAGTAAAGAAAAAATTGATGTTTTCAAAAATTAGGATTTCCTTTTTTTTGACTGCCTAAAGCAAATTCCACAAACAAAAACTTAAAGAAGTCAGTCCAGTTTGCAGGTACAGGTTAAAATGTCTTGAGTTATGGAAAGGTTTTATTAAAGGTTTTGTGTCCTTGCACAAAACATTGTTGCTTCTGAAGCTAATATGAAACAAAAAAACACATAGTTAGGTCTTCTGCAATCTTCTGACAAAACATGAACGGCACCAGATAAATAAACAAAAGGAAAAGATTCATTCAGGCTATATTTTCTGTATTTTCATTAGCTTATGTACTGAATGAAGTACCTACACACAGAACTGAACTCCATCCATCCTCTCTCACAATACTGCAGTACACACCAAATCTGATGCAGCTGGTCAGGTGAGAGGTGTGAGGTATCCAGTAGTCACCACTAACAGCATTGTCAAAATACTGTAATCAAACTCCATTAGTCTGGCATATACCATGCCTCTAATTCAGCAAATAAATGTCAAATTAGAGGCTGCCTACTCCTGAACCACGTTTTCCAGGCAAGGAAAGAAAGTAAGAATGTTTAGTAAATGACCACGTTCATGTTTTTCCTAAAGACAGAGATAGTACCCATGGTTGGGATAATTGCTAATATGATATCCATCTATAAAACATGTGACAGCAATTAACCAGGGTGATTTATATTGAGTTTGATTATAGTATGTTTATGATAACAAATACACAGTAAGACCTAAACTATGTGATCATCTGTATGGAAATAATTTGTAAGGCGATAGTTAAGATGGAAAAGGTCTTGGCTTAATGCTTAACTAACTTGTCAGAGTTCTTTGAACTAACAACAACAGAAATGGAAACATGCAGTGTGTTTGATGTGAGGCATTTGATCATGCTCCCCATAAAAAAAATAATTCATGATTGGAAATTCAGGGATTTAATGATTACAATAGTTTAATAACCCAATATACATTAATTAATTTGTGTAATGTTATTACAAAAATGTATAACACAAATGTGAAGAAAAACTATGCAAGTTAATTCAATCCAATTTAAAAGTCTTTAATTAACACAAAATGCTGAAATGGTGCCATAATTAATTGGGTTTAATACCCAATTACTGAACAAGTATCCATGGGATATATTGCAACCTTTACTGATTGAGAGCTTCAAACTTGCAAAGCTTTGTCTGAGTTGTACTGTAGATAATAAACAATAAAATATATGTATATCTCTTATACAAAGTATTCACAATTCTTGTACAGGTAATTATTATAAACTACATATTCAAAAAATCGATATTTTATAATTTGATAAAGGTTTATTTAAACTATACACAAGAACAAAATAAAATACAAGAGCTTTTAGGATCCACCTTTGCCAGCATATTAATGAAAAGTCAGTTAACCCTCTGCTAAAAATATGTATTCAAAAACAATATTATTCTACAAATTCTTTAAAGTTAGCAAGGATAAACTTGAAGCAAAAATAGTAGTATTTTATAAAAATACAAGTCACACCATTTCAGTTCTATTCCTTCTGACTTGCTCCAAGCCAGACCAAGCATTTGTGGCTCATTTCATAAATAAAGATAGGAAATGAGTCTTTTGGATCTGTGCTTCTGGTTTCTAAGTGAACCTGAAGTAGGATTCAGCCCCTTTGAGATTCTGGAGCTGGTAAGGGGTTCTGCTCAGTGACAGCCACACTCCTCCACCATCATTTCCTCATGATGTCGCAGTACCAGCTCTCCATTCTCGTAATAGAGCATGGAAAGTGGGCCGAGTCTTGTGGGCACACAGGATATACTTGGCACTTTGTCTGGATGGTACAGTTTCACCAGACTCTGCAGGGAGAAAAGAAAATACGTGTTACTACAAATAGAAATTGCCCTATCGTATTAAACACACACCTTAGTGTAGAATGTTTGACACAGTACAGTATATAACACATGTTGGTAGCAAACTATTTGAAGGTGAAGAAAAAACGTTGTTTAAAATTATTGCAGCACTGAAGATGATAAGTAATGCTTAGATGTGTAGAATGAGCAGAAGTATCTTAGTCATGTTAAACTACAAGGATAACATCATTTTTTCTCCGATATATATTCTTTAAGAATCCTATTGCAATGTTTTATAGAAATTTGCACTTGTATTTATGTTGAATAAAAGGAGGTTCATTCATAACATTGAAATCTGTGGACAAGGTATCGATTTTGATAATTTAATTTCCAGTGAATACTTTGGATATCTCATAGTATTAGGGATTGTTTTGTAAATATAAAGAAATTAAATATGAAATATTATAGATAATAAATTCATTCATAACAGTATTACGTACCTGCATGTATGCATGGTTGGTAGGATTAAATGTCTCGTCCACAGGACAGGGACACTCTCCCTCGCACCTGAAGGCATTGTACCGTTTCGGGTGCACGATCCACTGGTTCCAGCCAATCTGGTCAAAGTCTACCCACATGTCCACCTTCCTGCAAAGTGGACTCTGGGGGCTCTCAGGTGTGGGAGCGGTGCCCCCAACATTACCAGCCAACTTCACTCTCTCCTGCCCATTCCTGTTCCTCTTCTGTCGCCGACCTGACTGGTCCCCAGCTTTGTCCAGGGTGATATATTTGGAGTGCTCCACAGTGTGGATAAGGGTTGGCATACCTGTTTCCTCTCTGGAGTGGTTGTGTTTGGAGAAGACCACCATCATGACTCGGTCCACAGTCTTATGGTAGACTTTCCTCTCGCTGCTGCTCTCGGTGCTGTTGGCATGGTGCTTGTGCTGCTGCGCCTGCTCCAGCCTCTCCTTGTGTTCCTCTTCTGGCACTTTGTGGAGGGGATCCCCTATGACTGCTGCCTCCTCTCCGTTCACAAAACTCTCCCCCTGGTGGAGCCAGTACTTGAGCAGGGCTGTGACGTTGAAGATTTTCCAGGACAAGTTAGTGTCAGCTGGAGAGGCACTGAAGCTGCCCAGGAACAAGCGGTCCTGGCACGGCTGGCTATCTGACTCCTCGGCACACTCCTGCTCCCTGGAGTGAAAGATCTCCACCGTCACTCTTTTGGATGCGGAGAAAGAAGGCAGTCTGAAGCGGAGCTCAGACAGCTGGACATCGTCATCAGCAGAGATGGAAGACATGTCAAAAGTGACACTCCATTTATCCCCACTCTGATGGCAGCCTGTAAAACAAAAACAGGAGAAATCACATTATCAGAACAAGTTCACAATTTAAAAGAAACTTAGACGTTTGATTACTTCTCACTTAAATACTTAAATATTTTATGTTTTTGAAGACAACTCACGATGGAAACTTGGTTATACGTAGTAAATTTAAATTAAGATTATTAAGTCATCGTTAAATTTTTAAGACTCCAGATTAACGTTCTGCTAAAAGTAAATGAGGCGAGCAAGCGAGGAGGATTGAGCTAAATGCTACAGTATCACTTGAGCGTTCCCAGCAGATGCGCTTGAGAAAACATTGCGCGCACTACTAACAGACTAAACGTGGCAAATGTCAAAACAAGGCAGAATGTATATTGAACTCCTGTGCAGTCACATTTGTAACAGACGTCTGGGGCAATACAGACACTAACAAAAAACTTGAAAGTCAAATAAAAACTCTAACACTGTAGTTTGTAAAGGAGAAGATCTGAAAAGGATGGATAGATAACTACTCCTTTGACTGAGGAACCCTGCTTATTCGAGCTCGTCGGCTATATAGCAAAGTTAAATGAGACCATGATGATGAATTTAAATAGGCATCTCGAATACATTAAAAGCAAACCTAAAGCCTAATTTATGTACATAAATCATAGACATTTGTTCCCGTAAATTCTCAGTATTTAACCAAAGACTACTACTTTTGACACAATTTAAACAAGAGTATTAATTTATTATAAAACGACTTACTTTTTGCCACCAGGCTCAGTACCGAATTGGATTCCTTTAGAACGGGGTCGTCCTCGGCTTGACCCGCTGCTGCCGCTGCTGCTCCGACCCCGCCAGCGGATTTGACGGAGCGGTAGAGGTGCATCATGTACCTCGGATACCTGCTCTTGTGTTGAGACCCTCTGTATCGCAAAGCGGGAGCAACCGTAGCATTGGAGACAGAGCTATTGCCATCTAAGGTGGGATGTACCTCAACACCATACAGGTCCCCGTCTTCCATTGTGTCCGTTACCGGAACAGGATCCGTAGTGACGATTCCTGTCCAAAACACAGCAAGTCCGCCGAGGAAGAAAATGAAAATGTGATGTTCCATATTCTGGGTTTTGTAGTTGTGCTTGTAGAGTTGCCTGGGAAAGAGAGCAGCTTGCTTCTTGTCCCTTGCTTGTCCTCAGCTCAAGTGAACGTGTGGGTAGGCTTGGCTAGAAGACCATTTATAGCAGACAGTTGGTCTTTGATGAACCTCCCCATCAACAGTTCTTTGATGTTCCTGGACGGGTATTCCTTTTGAATCAGAACATCAAACCTGACAAGTTCATAGTCTTAGAAGGCAGTCCTCTTTTCTTATTCATAAGCCAGAATATCTTGATCATTTGCAATAACGACACATTTCTCAAATAAATGATAAAAGTATGGTTATAGGCTAAAGGCTTATGATTATAATGAGAACTGTCCATGGATGCACGTGAATTTGTTTTTCAGCTGATTAAAAATTAAATTCAGTTTTTATAATTTGAAAAAAGTGCATGTAAGTTGATTATGAACACACAATTTCTGATCCATTATTTATGATCACATTCAATAATATTGTTTTACAAAACTTTTATCACAGCTAATAAAAGTGGGAAATACACTAAACACAAAAAACACGCAACTTGCTATCGTTTATTAACGTCACTTAAATAACGTTAGTCGATTAGTTTTTTTTTCTAAAAAATAGAGAAACCTTTAATATGTATCAGTGGACTTAATCCAGTAATAATTTAGAGCTCGATAAACGAATTATTTGATGTTTTTTTCATTTATTACACTATGCCACTTTCATAATCAATTTTTTGGAACTTATTCTCCTTTTTTCATTTTTATTTTGCTGCACTGTCTTTGTATCGGAGCATACATGCAATTAAACATCTCATTGCAGTTGTGCATATGACAAATAAGCAGAAAAGGTCTTGCTGCTTAAATGCACCCACCCCCTTTGGGGATTAATGACGTATTTTGAATTCAATTGAATTTAATTTAATTTACGATTTACGACAATAAATGTGCCTTACAACAAATCACACATCCCTCTGCCACAAACTTCGATTTTCTTTCTCAAAAATGAGAAAACAAACCGAGCCTTTAGTCTGCTCACTGTAGGGCGAGATGCACGGGTAGTTTACCGATGAAGAGCATTAAGGTGATCACTTTCTATTGATCCCTAACGTGTCTTTATTGTACACATTGTCCACACCATATACTTACTGACTCACAACGTCATTGGACGCACAATAAAGAGACTTTACAGTGCTGGTGCTTTGATGTCCAAAAGTATCAAACAGCTAGAAAAAGATCACACAGGTCAAACAATAACAAATCGTCCTACGCGTTTCAAACTCGCTCAGAACTCGGGTGGTTCTTCAAACCGTAAAAAATTTCTATCACCTGAAAAGCTCTAACACTACGATTTTAAACACTATAAAAAATCTCAACTCGGCTGCGAGGTAACGTTCTTGTGAATCACCATTTTACAATTCTATTCATTCGACTTGTCTTTTGCAAGTCTCTTTATTGTTTAGAGACCAAGGCAGTACCACATTTAATATGAATTCCAAAAGTGTTTAAAGGCTCATTTGAGGAATCAAAATAGACTATATTCATTATTTGTTAAGATACAATGAAATATTAATCATGTGCTCATATGCAATTTGGGGTGATTAGCAGTGGTGTTGCTCTCACCGAAAGAAAACGGTTCACAAAAAACAACACAGGATTACACGCTTAAAATCGTGTTTTGCAAAATCAAGGAGATAGTGATACCACACAGTTACCGTAAGAATATGTGATAAGATTACAGACCAGATTAAGTACACCAATAGAAAATGCTTTACATTGCAAATTCAAAGTATCAAGTGACCGCTCTAAATTTGCTAATTAGCTACTTCTTTAAGGATCGACAGAGCGATTTAAAAGCTTTGTTCCCAAACTGCTCAATCCCACCGTTTTTTAAAGAAAAAATAACTGCAAACTCAGCTTCGTAAAATCGTTGAAAATTTCCGCCAATGTAGAATTGATTGGTTAATGATTAAAAACTTAATAACGTAGCACAAAAGAAATTTAGGCATACGAATTGTTAAATTTTTGGCTATTCTCAATTTCTTGCTCCTACCCTAACTAAAATGAAGAAAATAAAAAATATTCCGAAGTTAAAAACTATTTTTTTTTCAGTTTCAGATTTTATCATGAACAGTTTACTCGCTTGTAAATGCTGTCTAATTGTTACAAAATAAGCTCCACGAAACAGTAATTTCGTTGAATTAAAACATTCTTTATCATCTTCTGAGAAAAAACTAATTCCGAACTTTTTTTTAACTCAGTTAATGTAGTATGATTCATGTATGGTGTAGCTCAGATGTGTAAATAAAATTAAAAGAGCTTTTTATTTTTTTAATTTGTTGCAAGTATTTTATCGAATGTCTGAAATCATAACTTCACAACAAGGTAGACCTTGGTAAAACAAAGTAAAAAAAAAATCAGAAAACGCAGGTTTTAGAACAAAAAACATAATTATATTCTCTTTGTATGGCACCTATCCCAGATTAGTTTTTATGTTTTAAATCTACGTTTCACGAAAAGAAACAGGATTTTCTTGTCTCAGGTAGAAGCTTTTGAAGATTACCAGCTTTTGAACATCAGTGGGGTGATTAAGATTTCTCAGGTGTTTCACTTTTTTATATACACCAATTAATAAAGCTACATGACAGAAATGAAAGCTTAAAAAGAACTGCTTTCTTTAGACGAGACAAGCATTAACAACATGTTAACGTCTCTTGTAAGTAAGCTACAGGCTCGACCCACTAAATAAATGTATCATCCTTTCGAATGCATTGATTAGCTAGTACCAGACAAGGTTATGAACCGAAAAGCCTCATCTTGTTTGTGACCCTTTTGTTCTTATGAAAAGCATTCAACGCCCTCTTGTGGTGTAACCTTTTAACTACACCTCTAAAGCAATGTAAATCATTAAATCAAGAGGACACCAGAAACAACATACGCATTGAAACAAAGAGCTTTAAACATAAAATCGCAGAAAACATCAACATTAACAAAGGAGCACATAAAACAAATTGTGAGACCTTGTAAACGAACACATTACGAAGTCAGCATAGGGCACATTTGTTCTCTATTTTTCATTCCACGCTGGCCTCATAATTACGAGTGGAATATTATAATTAGTTTAGATTATCGATGTTGGCAAGCCTCTATGAAAAACTGAGACAAGTTAAAACTTTATTTTCTTTATTGAGTTTCTGTAAGAACATATCTGTGTAGTTATAAAAAGTAAGCGTACTGTAATTTTGAGTTGCTATTCTTCAAAAACAAGAGTGTTTGGGGTTCAGAAAACATGAATCAACCCATGACACAAAGAGAAGCTGTACGCCCAGACTTAAATATCACTCAGACACGTTTTTCCCATTCACTTTAACAATAATTCACAAAACAGGCTATTACAGCTGCCAGAACAGACACATTCATAGTTTGTATAGTGTTTGCATTTCATGCTGAGAATCCAGACTGTGGTAGCGATAGAACATCTCAAATTAAACAACAAAATAGAAATATGGATTGTTTCAAGAGTAAAGCTAAAGCTCTGACAAAGAACTTTAAAATGATCAGAATCATTTCAAAACACCACCATTATCAAAATGGGAAACAGACATCAAACACCACAGGTGAAATCGATGTGTCAAAATGTTCATAGGACCTAGAAAAAAGATTCACAGGGGAAGTAATCTGCCTGTTTTAAAGTTCTCAGAAATCAACAACAACCTTTTCTTATATGTAAAGAAATTCTTGAATTTGTTTTGTTCTCGTCATCCCAATGGATCTCAGCGATGACAGCTTCTACAGTGTCATCATACTGGGGTCTTGGTTTAGACAGCGCAACGCTCCTTACAAATAAACTTTGTCTGCCTTATGTTTTGGGTATCAAGATAATACAAGGAATTTTTGGGGGTATCAAGACAATGAGCTGTAGAACCTCAGTAACTTAATGTAGGTAATTAAGAATCAATCTAACACTTACAGTAAGGTTCAATCTCTTGTGATGGCATAGAATCTAAGTGTGAAAGTAGATAATTTCTTGATAGCAAGTGTAAGCCACATAAAGTCTACATTTCTGTGTATTGCTTCCTCATCCTTAATATTTACAGGGAAATTGCTTCAAAACACCTTCAAAGCCCACAGTGAAGATCATTTCAACATCTCCTGCATCTATTCTTGTTCATAGAATTGGATTCAATTCAACCGGAATTTGAATTAATAGGCTACAACAAGTTGGCCAAAGACAAAGAGGGAGAGATACGTGGTTTGAGTGGTGACCATAAGTGACAACATTTCCCTGACGAGTGGTAAGTTCATTTCTTGTCTAATTAAAATAAACATTTTCAGGTGAAATGCCATGGTGCCAACCTGTCCGAAATAGTATTTATATATGGAATACTTTACCTTCAAGTAGAATTGTCAGCTTATGGGGGACTGGTTCTACATTTCTGGAACATAACTACTGTTGCATGTTAGTAATGAAAAACAGGATGTTTTACAAATTTCAGCTTTCCCCTTTTAATGACCTTAAGTGAATTCTACAGTAAATTCTATGAACTAAACCTTAAAGAAGTTAGTCCAGATTACAGGCTACAGGCTAAAATGTATTTTGGTCTGGAAAGGTTTAGAAAGGGTTGGGATATATTGGGATATTGTGAACTTAACATGCAACAAAAATCAGCTGCTCAAGTCTTCTACAATGTTGTGACAATTCAAGACAGAAGAATGTCACCACATAAACGAACAAAAAAAAAAGATTCATTCAGGCAGCATTTTCTTTATTTCCTTTAGCTTACAATGACTGAGTGAAGTACCTACAGTACAAACACAGAACAACACTCTTCAGTTTCACCAATAATGCAGTACACACCAAATCTGATGCAGCTGGTCAGGTGAGAGGTGTGAGGTATCCAGTGGTCACCACTAACAGCATTGTCAAAATACTGTACAGCAGTTTAGGAATAAAGTTAAAAAAGTCTATCCATACTTCATGCTTCAGATCTGACCACATCAGAAACAGTACAGTAGCAAATACTGTATAAAAATACCTAAAATCTTGGTCTGATGAGTCAACATAAGCAGACCCTACCTCTTCCTACATTTGTAAGCAAAAATTCAATTTGCTTTGTGGTCCCAATAACTAGATATATATTGCATATCCTTTTAAATGTCACAATCTAGTCCATTGGTATGTTTTTATTTTCATTTTCACAGGCCATCCAAAAATGTCTTCACCTGCAGAACACAAAAGCAGAAGTGTGGGAAGATACTAGCAATACAAGTGAATTATTAAAATATAAAAACATCTAAAATACATTTCACCTAGTCTCCCAAGATATTTTTGAGCCCCCTTAGTCAATTATAACTCTGTCAGCAAAAACACTTAATCTGTTTACCAGCAAATACAGGCACATCATAAATATGTACCTTGCCCATGAGTTTCCACTGAACGTCCTCATTCTTTTCAAACTCATTGTTGACACCCAGCACCAGAACAGGGGTGTTCTTCAGGTGCTCAAAGTGCAGCCTGTGGAAACAGAGAATTAGTTGGATACACCTGTAGGTCACACAGGATAATGGCTTCTGCTAAACCAATAAGAGATGGAGAAAGAGAATGCGCAGAAAAGGCAAAAGAGAACAACTACCAGCCGTATAGTGCATAGTTTGCCCTTTCAGAAAAAGAGACATGTCATAAATCCAGTTTAGAAGACTGACTGGGTATGCCAGCCACTCTTGTGCTGCAAGAACACAACCACAAAGTGACATTACATTCACAGCATTGAAAGAGACGGAGAGAGAGGCTCACGGTGTGGTTCTGTGAACGAGCCAGTTCTCATGCTGTTTGTGAAGTTTCTCCAGGTATTCCAGCTGGATGCCCTTCTCTTCTGGCCTGGCCCTGTGACCCAAGCGCTCCAGACACCTCTGGCAATACAGGAAAATAATAACTGGCAGAGTAACACAGACTAGATGAGAAATCTATAGTAGAATTATTATGAAATGAATGTGATATTAATGCCAGGTAGCCTAAATAAAAATAACACTACATAAAATAATTGCATAGTAAGAAAACTGAGCTCTGTGAACCAGAATTACATTTTATATCATTTTCCACTGATTTCCATACATCATGCCACTTATTCTGCAACTCTGACAGAGGCTATCTTCTCCTGAACCCGAGTTTCCAGGCATGAAGTAAGCAATGTTTAAGAAATGACCATGTTCACATTTTCCCGAAAGACAGGACTAGTAATCATGAATACGAGAATTGCTAATGTAGTGCCAACCCATAAAAGGGGTAATAAAACTGTACCAAGTACATCAAGAGAAATTAGTCACATGCTCATTTTGGAAAACATTCACCAGAACTACACTATGAGATGACCTGTGTGGAAATAACTTCCTAGGGAAAAGTTAAAATCGGAAAGGTGGACCTTACTTAACATTTAACTAACTTTTCTTTGAACAATCAAACTGAAATGTATGATATGATGTATTTAGAGTTTCAGGAGGCTTTTGATCAAGATCAAATATAAATTCTCAAATTACATGCTGTAGGCATTTGGGAAAATGTGGGTTTGGATTGATACTGGTTAATAAATAGTAAAGTACAAGTAAGGTGCAGATGCTCTTTGTCAATTGAGCCAGACTGACAGTAGTTAGTCGGTTCAATATAGCACCAAACTAGTAGGATTAACACACATGCTAGAAGCAGCAGATTAAAATAAACATTTAGACAGAATTCAAGACTGGACAAACAGCTGGCAGATAAGATGAATATGAGATGTAGTATATAATTGATGACAATGAAATTTAGAGGCAAGGCCTATGATTTTCCTCCAGTAAGTTTTATAGCTAGAGGTACTAAAACAATATGCTATTACATCTAGTGAAAATTTAAGAGACACATACAGTTTTTACGCAGATTATATCTTATTTTAAAATTTGTTTTTAAGTCTACAATTTATAACTACTTGTTCCAAGTCTATTTCACACACAGGCCTACCTGGCAGTTTTATGAATCTGCCTTACATGACATGTCCAGAAATAAATGATGAATGTGTGCCCACATTTTAATGTTAGGACACAGACACAATAGGGCCCCTATTGCCTGACAAGAGCTATTAAAAACATTTATTTTCTCTTTTGTGATGGCATGTGGCTTTGCTGGGTACAGTAAAGCATATACATTTTCCAAGATCATTTGTTTCCCCAATCATAATTTCAGGATGCTGTTTGTAGGTTATTAATTGATGTTTCTGCTCATAAAGGTTAAAGTTATTTTGGAAGCTGCAAAATGTAGTAGTACACTCCAGTGCCTTGGTGAAATTGCTGAATTTCTATGAAAAAGGCCTTATATTTTAGAGACAGTCAATCATTATTGACTCATGTACAAATGTCTATGAATAGCAAATGTATATTTCCATATAAGCTTTAACAAAATGTTTTGTTCAGCAGAATCACATTTAATCAGATACAAAAACAGGTGGATGCTGCACATTGGTGGTGGAGGGGATTCCCATTATGTGTAAAGCACTTTGAGTGGAGTGCCCAGAAAAGTGCTATATAAGTGTAAGGAATGATTCTTATTCTTATTATTGAAACAAAAGACTATCACTATGCAAAGACCTCACTTAGGCTATGGTATAAAATCATTAGAACTCGCTTAGAGGAAAACAGCATTTATTTTGTTTCGTGAACAACCTACAGTGGCTCAATCCATTAAAAGGCAAGATGAAAATAAAACTTGAAATCAAGAGTACATGCTGGTGAGGCTGAGTGTGGCAGTACCTCTGGGTTTGCTCTCAGGTAGACAATGCCTTCTAGTTGAATTCTTCGGCCAAACTGCTGCACCAGAAATGTATGCCAGTCCTGATAGATAGCCCACTCAGTTTCATTGATGTAGCCCAACTCAAATAAGGTCAGTGCAAAGACATACCTCAACACAGAGAGATAATCATACTATCAGAGAGTATCATGTGCATATAGCTCACAGTTAAACTGCATTCCTACTCCACTTGTATTACAGTTTTCCCTGTGATCCTCCTTGCTCAGGCAGTACCTGTCACTGTAGACAGACCTCTCAAAGATCTGTATGGGCTTCTCCAACTGCAGCAGCTGGAGAGTGGGGGGCTCCAGGTGGGACTTGATGCGACTCATGCAGGAGTACGTCTGAAAGGTATAGGACCAGCGCTGAGGCTCCTCATACATCATCTGCAGCAGGTTACTGGCAGTCTGCTGGGAGGCTGACACACCCTGATGGCAGAAAGAGATTCAGACGGTAGCACCCTTCATTGTACAGTCCTGAGCGGAAATCCTCAAGGCTTCCAGTTTCCACCAATTTTAAATATAACTGAAATATTTACAGTAGAACTTCAATTAACCATGCTAACTGGGTCCAATGGCTATGGACCCACATAACTTTAATATTCTGAAAATACTGTTTACACAAGTGCAGCACTAATTATGTTCATATAGATACACTTCATAACATGATCAAATTAATCAAACTGCAGAGTTTTAATAAAATTCATTGACTGAAAAAAACAATTGTTTATGATATTTAATATTGCTTTATACTGATTATTCCTGAGTACAGTATACAGTATTTGTCCAAATTAACCAATTTAACACCTATTACAAATGTTAGGAATTGATGATAAGACTACAGAGCTCGAGGTACTCTGATCTAGTGACTCACATTTGACTGAATAGCCCACATTGGTGTACAAATTGCGCACAACTATAACCAGGACTTCGATATCTACAGAAATAGCCTTTTAAATTATTCTAATTGGAAATGGGTAAAATACAGATTTTTTTTCAGGTAGGTTACAATCTGGGTAGAAACTGTATTTGCACTACTTATGAATAAAGAATAGACTGGAAGAAAAATGTTATCTTCTGAAACAAATTAGTCATACTATTTCACAGAAGAAAGACAATCAGCACTGATGAAATATCACATCCCTGTGCGGATTTCATCACAGCAAGGTGTCTGTTTTTAAATGTTTTGCCTTTCAACAGACGACTGTGCACAGCCTTCAGAATGTGAAAATCAGAAATAGATCAACATGAATCTTTACTTACTCTGTTGTTGTCTCTTACCTCAGATGGTCCAGGTGTCTGGATGTTCTGCCACTTGTTGAGGGGCTCTGCTATGACCTCCCACTGCCTCTCTGTCTTCTGTAACAGCCGAGCAAAGGTAGACTTCCCCACAGCTGTAGCCATACCATACAGAACACATTTGCAGGTCAGTGCAGTACTTCAAGTGTTTGTTACAAGGAGAAACAATAAACTAAAACAAATTCTTCTATTGCAGTTTTTATGTAGAAAGTGCAGGGCATACCTAGACTGCTGTCTCAGTGAAGCATGAACTCCTAGAATTCTACAGATCGTTATACAAATATATATATTACATTGATATACATTGCTTTTCATCATCTAGGCATCTGTAACAGATGAAACTGCTGCGCTGTTAGAAGTCCTGAGCACTTCTATACATAATACACTTCCATACCGATAATTCCATCCATACAATTAAAACGTATAACTGGAAAACTATTACGTAAAAGTAATAATTCCCTCTTAAACCTTTCAAATATGTCAGTGTTTGAAAGAAAAAGTCCAACACAAACACAATTTTCCTAATGACGCTGAAACGTCACAAAGCAAGGAAAAGTCGATCACATTGTTTATAATATAATAATATAATATACAGTATCTAATTCATAAAAATGAAATTACCAATATTTCCTTCAATTGATATCCTTTTTATCCGAGACCATGCCTTCGGTTGCTCCACGGGGCTTGTGCCCAGGTTACATCTGTGCAAACGTGAAGTCGTACGGGCACGTTTAACAGATGGAGGGTACATTGCCTGGTACGGCGTTTCAACGACACCGAGTGCTTTGCCCCCTCTTGAAAAACTGAAAAAGCGACAGTATATCTTACTGGCTAAATTCAGTGATAGAAACACACACTCACGACGAATCTGTACTCTCATTTTTTTCTATTAAAGGCGAATAATGTCTTACGTTTTATAATATTACAATATAATAAGAGTCATCGAGAAAATCTTAACATTCAGACAGTTTTAAAATGAACTCCTGCATAAAATCCAACCCACGTTTACGAAAACGTTACATCACCGGGATTCACGCTACTATCACCGGCACGCCACAATATAAAAAAACACGAGATACTGAACTGTCACCGGATGTTTTTACCACTACTTCCGAGTGCCCTCTGCTGCGTAGCACGAGTAATTAAAGTAGCTAGAAGCTAGCGATTTCAAGCAGCGCGAATGACCCAGGTTCTCGGCGATATATATTAAGAAATAAACCCAATTGTTTAAAATTCTTTAAAGTTGCTTAAATAAGACAGAAAGAAGAAAACGTTTCACTGAAATTGAATAGCGTTAAAAACTCTATTCTGCATTGGTACTGAGTGCTGAGTGTTACCTAGCGGTGATGGTCACATATTAATTCATAATTAGCGTACGCTTTCACGAACAAAAAAGTATTCTATCGCGTTTTTTTCCCTTATAACAGTTCTATCATTGAATGTTCAGTCGGAATGAAGATATTATCCACGTAGAAATAAATACTTCATAAACTTTACCAGTACCGTCTTTGCAGAAGAGAAGCTAATCATAATCCGTTGAGGTTTTTCGACAACTAGTGAAATCGGGAGTTATATTAGAGGGTCTTTCTTTCCTTAAGTAGAAAACACTTTCATACAGTGTATTGTCTTTCTACCTAGCTCATTTCCGCAGTCTCTGGCTTTTCTTAACAATCTGATGGCTGTTTCTACGCCTGTCTCCGAAAATATTTTATGCCTCAGGTTTCTGTGCAGTTTTGTTAACACCACTTTGTCGGAATTGCTTAGTTTCTAATGATGTAAAACGGGTAATAAAATATACAGTTTTATGTACGTTTCCTCTTGCTTTCAAAATGTTACTTTATATTATACTTTAGAGATACAATTCTTCAGACAAACATGTTGATATGCATTAATGCCAATAAAATAGTGAACATTGTTGATGTTGAGATGTTCAGAAACTGATGGTCAGATTTACGTTAAGAAACCTTAACAGTTTTCATACTCGGTCGCTCCTGCTCTATTTCAGTTTTACTTCACATAGAAGAAACGACCAATCATACAGTTAATGATATAATACCCAATGATATGACTCAAAAATTTAAATAATAATAATTGCTTACACTTATATAGCGCTTTTCTGGACACTCCACTCAAAGCGCTTTACAGGTAATGGGGACTCCCCTCCACCACCACCAATGTGCAGCATCCACCTGGATGATGCAACAGCAGCCATAGTGCGCCAGAACGCTCACCACACATCAGCTATCAGTGGGGAGGAGAGCAGAGTAATGTAGCCAATTCATAGAAGGGGATTATTAGGAGGCCATGATTGGTAAGGGCCAATTGGAAATTTGGCCAGGACACCGGGGTTACACCCCTACTCTTTTCGAGAAGCGCCCTGGGATTTTTAATGACCACAGAGAGTCAGGACCTCGGTTTTACATCTCATCCGAAGGACGGCGCCTGTTTACAGTATAGTGTCCCCATCACTATACTGGGGCATTAGGACCCACATGGACCACAGGGTGAGCGCCCCCTGCTGGCCCCACTAACACCTCTTCCAGCAGCAACCTTAGTTTTTCCCAGGAGGTCTCCCATCCAGGTACTGACCAGGCTCACACCTGCTTAGCTTCAGTGGGTTGCCAGTTGTGAGTTGCAGGGTGATATGGCTGCTGATGAAAAACAAAATTCATCTAACTAGCTAGAGTTCCAGACTTGTCAGTTGAATGTGTAAGTGTAAGACTGTGAGGTTAGAATAGTTTATACATAATCTATGCCATATTCAGTTTTCCTGTGTAAAATCAAGTGGAGAAGTTAATGAGGGGTGTGCACATTGTGAGTAAGCTTTATGACTAATAAAATAATTACTACAACAATAAAACATATTTTTGTTTTCACTGTTTAAAGTTCCAAAGTTCCATTTATACTTACAGCTAGGGATAATTGTGATGGATACAGATATGCTTTGCTCCTCCAATTATACAATCAATAACTCCTGGACTAAGTATTGTGTATTATTTTGAGGGAAGGGTGGCATAATGGGATCTTTAATTTGGTGGATTTTAGGTAAAAACAGACTCACCAATGCAGCCATAAGGTACAAATAGTGTTCTTTTATTTACAGTGTGCAGTTACACTCCAAACAAAATGAAGCAAGAAAATAAAACAGAAGCCTAACTCTTCTGTGAGCTTCTAATTTCTAAAATCCTTACCTATGTAGACTTACATGTAAAGAATTTTAGTCCTGCGTTTATAAAAACCTTTAAACATACTTTAGAATGCTCTTAATGCTTAGGAAAACTATTTTGAATCAAGATGCAGGTGGGAAGGACAGCACTCAAACATGACCCCAATGATTCTGTTTTTTTCCTTTTCTACATTGCAGCTTACATTTCAGGAAACATATGTGAATGAACTTGCTGCAGGTGTGATACCAATTCTACATTCTATTTGAATTTTATTTTAAGAGCTGAAATCATAGACATTTTCCTCAAAAAGTATTTAACTTCTTTAACCTGAGATTAGAAAATTGGGCTCAAGTGAAAACAGGAAGACCCTGTGGTGCTGTAGGGCTGGGAACCACTACTCTATAAATCATTAGATGCATATCCATAGGATGGATGATTTTCTACATTAATTTTGCATTCCTGGAAAAGAATATATGCATTTTTGCACTGTATTCGCAAAAGAAAAGATATTCACATTTTAAATAAATATAACCATTGTCATTCTCTAGCTCAAGTATATGTTCAAGGTTTGCACATCGCAATATTTTTTTATCATTTTTCATTTTTACTGACAACTTAATTGCTTGGTGCAAATCTCTGGGAGTAGCATGAAGATGAAAATATATGTATATACCATTTATATACAGGTACATACATGTATATCGTAAACCATGGGGTAACTGTAAAGGTGGAGATGGGGTAGAGGAGGGATGTAGTGAGACAAATCTGAACAAGAGAAAAGATTGTCCTTATTACAATTGTTTCTAGAAGTGACATCATGGAGAATTACTAGGTACACTTGCAGAGGTAAGGGAAACTTTATTTGCTGTCCTCCTTCCCTAAATATTTCTTAAAATTTCCATTTAATTACTCTTATAACACAAAGTTAGAGATACACATCTATACCAATAGCATGCTGAAATAAAGGTCTTGAAAGCTAGAGGTCAGCAGTATTTCACAATCACTGGAAAAGTAAACTGAAAAATAACATCATTAGTTATACAAAACTTGCATAGAATTCAGAATACAATTATGTAAATTAGTTAAGATATCTAAGTAACATGAAGCGTTAACATTCAATAGAAGCATTTATATTGTAAAACGTTTAATTTCACAGAGCTTGCTGCAGAATTATTTAGAATTTTAACTTAAAATATGAATAAGCATTAAACATTTGTCAAATGTATCATAAAGAAAATGATATATTGTATGCAGTATACTGCTGATATATAGAAGTCAATCAGTTGTTTTTGTCAGATTGTAATTTTATAACTGGGATACACATCTACAGACATTTACAGACGAATTGAAGTATTAAAGTCTGTACAGTATGTTGTATGTCAGGAAACAATAATAATTCAGTAAATTAGTCATTTCATCTTTAATACATGTCATGCATGTGTGTCCAGTGTGTATTACAGTATGAAATGTAAAATCCTTGGTTATTTCATTAAATCAATCTGTAAGTGTATGTATTGTATATTGTATAAGTTTACCTTTATACAGAAAACTGGATTTTGAGCCTATACAATCTTTACCCATTGAGAATTCCCAATCTTTAAATGTTCTCAGCACCTAAGACAATTTTACTGCATCTTAATTTTTTTCTCCACAACCACTAGCACAGCACTAGTCAATGATACTTTCGTATGTATTCCATTAGACTATTATAGCATGTACAATGGGCAAGTGTAATTCAGGGTCAGTACAATCTGAGGTATACCAAAAGCCTTGTTTGAAGTGATCTTTAGTGGCAAAACACTGCACTGTTTTCCACTTTAATAGATATTTTCATTGGGCAGATCTGTAGAGGACCAGGGTAGCCAGGAAAGAAGAAGGGAAACACCTTCTCGGCAAATGTGTCTTGAAAAGTGTAAATGGGTGTTTTGTCACTGAGATCAAAGAATGACACAATACCACAATCATAGTCCAACTGCACTCTGATCTTCTTTGGGCTTCGCTTTGGACTAAGTTGTGTATCTGGTGATGTCATAGCAAAGTAGTTCCCACCCCACAGACATATAGTCCAAAATCCTCTTCCTGGGCTGGGAATGATGAGTCCTTTCCTGTCAATGGATTCTTTGGCAACACCCAGAATCCAGTCAGTTTTGTCTCCTACCTCAACATCCCAATAATGTCTGCCTGAGGTGAACCCCTCAGATCCAAGCACACATACCCGGAGATCAAATCTCTCTGGGTTGTCTGGAATCTGCTTTCTCTCTTCAGTGTATCTCAAGCTGGTTAGATCTTCAGATAATGAGAGATAGGAGGCAGCTGTGTTGGGGTCCAGAATCACAGGAGCTTCAAGGAAAATAATGAAAAAAAAAATTGACCCACCCAACAAAATGTTGACTGCAAAGATAAAAAAACTTAGCTATTCTAATATTTTATCTTCAAAATATTTTTGGGCTAACTACCTATTACCCAGTGAAGAGCAAGAAACTAATGAGCTGTAGTAGAATTTTACATTGACCATAACATTCAATATGTTTCTGACTGTAGAGTAACTATGCACCGACAACCAGTTGCCATGAAAATGACAAAATCTTGGTTACTTGCGACTCGTCCTGTTAAACATCAAAGCTGGTGAAAATTGAGAAAGGAAAACACAAAAGGAAACAATATGTCCCACTTAGAACAGCACCTTTGTGCTATCAGAATAATAGAAGTTGGACTGTCAATTTCTGTCTGCACTGTTCACATAAAGACATTTCTAATCTGGCAAGACATGACTGATAAATACAGTCTGTCAATTATAGGCTGATATCTAGCAATGGCTGCCCTACATAATCGCCTGATTATCCCCTGCCTTAAATGAACATTTGTGGGATAAGCTGGGACAACACGGGGCATCGAGGGCTCAGACCAGTGAACAGACACATGCGCAAACACTAGCTCTACAAGAAGACTCCAGAACAAACCAGGATCTGTAAACTGGTGCACAGCATGATTTGCAGATGTACATCTGGCATTGCGTCTGAAGGTGGCCACACAACTATTAGCCACTGACTTATTCAACCTTGTTGATGACAAAGGTAAATGTGGAAAAAGATTCCACAGCCAAAACATTGCATCTCTTTTCTTTTCCTTTCAGCATGGACTAAAACTTTCCCCATTCCTTTACATATATTATGTCTGTTAAATAAAATATCACTGCTGCAAAAAATATTTAGTCAGATTAACATTGTGAGTTTGTATTAGTTAGATGTAATGTCTCCCCGACATCAGTACTTACTATATTGAATAATTCCCAGCATCTTCTCCCAGACTTTGTACTTCAGAGATCCCAAGTGCTTGGCAACATCTATCAGCGCTCCTGGAATTCCTTCTGGATCTTGAAGTGTGCACTGAGTCCTGTAATAATACTCAGGGATCAGTCCTGCACTCAATTTGTGTTCAATAATAGAAAAGATTAAATCAGACCAATGTTTACATACCTTCTCTTTGTGTTCTTGTAGTTCTGAGGAAAAAAAAAGACGAAGTTGTTATTCATATACTGTACATTGACCTTTGACATTTTGATATAGATGCTGGACATAAATAAAGTAATTTGTTTGAAACTATTGCCATCTTCATACAGACAGTTCAATTGTCCATTTCTATTACACCAAACAATCCCTTTCCATTATGTCTTGCAAAAGTAAAAATGAATATTAGTTGAACACATATAAAGCAATTAATTGAAGTTAAAACATTTCATGCTCACACGTAAAAAGTAAAATGGTTATTTACCGATAGGCTGCTGCGGTTAAAAAACACTCATATTGAAAGTAGAAAGCCAACATACTTTATCTATAAATGCTAGCATTTGATATCAGCTGTAAAATGGTTTAATATTTAACTGCCAGTTTTAGTGCTTTGTTTATGTTGAGTAAGTAAACACTGTTCCTTCCTTTTCCTGTTTAAATGTATGTAGTTGTCTTTGTAATTGTAATTGTCTTTCTACAGGTTTTTAAACCTTAAGGGAGTTTAAATAGCTTGCTATCAGACTGTGCACAAGTATTTTAAGGGTTAATGACAATGGTTTAAGGACCTTTTCAGACATCTTTCTGCTCTCCTATTGGGGTCATATACCAAACAGACATCAGCAATGTAGTGTTCAACTGGCATTGGCAATCCCCAGTCACATTCTGAAGGTTTTACTAAAATATAATTAGTTGCAGTTTCTTTTGAGATGCTTATTTTATCAGGCAAATCAATGAATTACAATAACACTTTTGTTCTCAGTTATATGGCAGTGCAATAGAAGAGGAGCAAGCTGACAGATCTTGCTTCAACTACAGTATGTTCCCCAGAAGCCTGTGGGGACCTCATTCCATTAGCTAACCAATCTGGTAAAGCCTGGACCTGAGGGAGGGATTGGTTGGAACCTGAAATTGTAAAAGAGTGGCAGTTGTCTCCAAGACCAGAGGCCTTTGAAGAGGAGGAACTGCTCTGAACCTCAAGAGAGAAGGGAACCCATTTCTCTAAAGCTCCAAACAAGGAGGGCAGGTTATTGCTTTGCCCTCAGCTGAAGACTGAAGGTTCATGTGCTAGAGAATGGTAAGGTGGTACTGCTGAAGTCAGAGAGAATGAGGACCTCCTAAGCCAGAGGAACCACTCAAACACTCAAAGGGGATGAAATGTCTTCAAAACCCAAAACCCGAACAGAAGGAAAATGAAGGCAGGAGGTTGCTGCTGCCTCAGCCTGAAACCAAAGTCGGGGAGTATGATGGGGGAGTGCCAAGGTCACTCCCAGTGAAGGTGGCTGATGCTTCTGCATACCCAATTGCCCACAGAACAGGGTACTAATAGAGGTGCCTGACTGGAAAGAGGAGCTGAGGACCCTCTTGTACTATTAGGAGGAACCACAGCAAAGTGTGAGCACAATCAGGGAGTGGAGGCTATAAATTATGTAAAAAAAGGATTGTTTACCAATGGTGTAATAAAGTATTTGTTTTTAAGGCACAGACACCATAACATGGACTACATAATAATTTCAACAATATTAGTATTCGCTTTGATGAGATTAATATATAAAATACTAATGACATAACAACAATAATACACGACATTGAGTCCATTTGTAATAGTGTATGTAATGTGTTAAGTTAAAATGAATTTCTCTCACTTCAGTTATAAATATATTCTTAAACATCTAATAGTTATATTACTTTTTGCCTATTTACAGTTGTTCTACAAACAAAAAAATATCAGTAAGTGCATTTAAAAATAATATTTACTGTTTGACTAAAGGATATTATTGTTGAGTAATAAACAGTTCTTACCTGTAGGAATGATATATCTCCAGCTCCTGTCACCTGTTCTATGGCTCTGATTGTATCTAAAAGGGATGATTTTGCTTTTGTAGTGTTCTCAATCTTCTTCTTCATCATTTGAGTCTTTTGCTCATATTCCTCCCTCAGTGCAGCTATCCTTTCTGCTTCTTCATCTCTTAGGAATTGATGAAGTTTCTCAAATTCTTTCTTTATCTGCCTTTCTGTTTGACAAAACTGGGTCTAGATTGGAAGAGAAAAATCACATTTTGAACATATTTGACACATTTACACTCACTATTTTATTTTAAATCAACACAGCATAGCAAGATTTACCCTAATGTGTTCTTCTGTTTTCTCATACGTTTGTTTCATTTTACGAAAAGATTCCAGCTTCTCCTTCAAAGGATCCAGTGCAGTCTGGAGCTGATTCTGGAATTTAATTAAGAAATTAAATAAGAAACAAAATGCACGAGACTAAAGGTAGAACATTAGCAGGTAATCATCATAGAAGTGGAATTACAGAAATGTGTGAAATAAAGAGTAATGGATACAACATAACTCTTATACATTGCAACACTAATGGTTCCACAGTGTTCTGGAGAGACATTGAAGATGGAAGAAGGGGAATGATGCGTGGAGAAAATGTCTGACTGAATCTAGTTCTAGACTTTCAAACAATACAGATAAAGGTATGAAAACAGAGATGAAAGACCCATTAAAGAAACCTAATAATAAGTTGTGTGCTTTTGAACTGCACAGGCAGATTGCAAAACAAAGAATTTATAACTTAAGGAAAGAAACTTGCAAGAATAACACAAACCTAATGAGAAGCAGAAAGAAAAAAGTATCAGTACAGAATGGAGAAGAGGTGCTTAAAGATAGTCTGCTTGAAGCACATCTAATTTCCAATTTATATTGCGAGAGTAAATTAAAAAGCTTAGAAGCTGTGCCTCAAAGGGTTTAATGCATCGATGAAGTCAAATGTAAAGATAAAAAAGCACTTCATAAAATTATCAAGAAAAGGATCAGTATCCAGTTAAAACAGAAAATAAAGAATTGCAAGCACCGGTAAAAAAGGACATTTGAAGGTAAAAGAAAGAGAACAATGGGAGTAAGTAATCAGAAGAGTAGTCTGTTATAAAAAAGTTATCAGTAACCTGTATGCTTGTCTGATGTGAGCAACTGTATCAGCATAGTTATTAATCTGACTAAGTTCTATTTAAAGACTGTTTCATTTCTGTGAAAGGCCATGTTGCTGCGAGCCTTATCTGTTTGTTTGTTTTGTTTTGTTTTGGGTATTACAAACTGCACAATTTTACTCTGAATGGTTGTTTTACTTTTCTGTTGATAATGGATCGATTACTTTACAAGCTGAATGTTTTCGTATAAGTGTTTCAAATTTTCATGACATGACGGCTATGCTTAGAAGAATCTCACCAGTACAGGCCTGCACAAACATTCTATTTATAAGAAGGACAAAGGAAAAAATTCACAGAAGCACAATACAGGTGTTATCTGGTATGAATGATCTAAAAGGAACCTGTTAAATTTAAGTGTCTCATCTGCTTTGTCATCCTCGTCATCTCAGAAACTCAATAGCAGTATCTCACAAATGTGAACAAAAAAATAACAAGACAGTGCACCTCTCTCCACTGCCTGTCTGAAATTATTTTTATTGGCTTAACTCTATGAAGCAAACACAATACAAAAAGAAGTGTTCTATGATTTTGTTAAAGAACGTTAGGGATTTTACATCACACAAGAAGATTTTGTATTGCATAACCTCGAAAAACAGTTTCTTTGTCTTATAAATAATTTTGATTGAAACCCTTGTGAATTTTTGATGGATAACAATGAGAATTTCATGTCTGTCTGAAATCAAGTATTCTCAGGTGGTTTTAAAAATAATAGGTAATATAATCTCCTATTCATTTAGAGATTTTAGAAATAATTTGTTTGCAATACTTAGACATGAAAGCAGAGGATAAAAAAGTAATCTTTGCCTCAGAATATAGTTCTATTTTAATTACCAGTTTCAATTATTTTCAATACATATCATACATCATTATTTAAAAAAAATGCTTTCAAACCTTATAAATCTGAGCTGCTTCCTGCAGTGGGCGTAATGTGTGATTTTCATGATTTATAGAAGTCTGACAAACAGCACAAAGAAGCTCTTGATCATCCATGCAGAAGAGCTTTAATTTTTCCTGGTGAAGACAGCACAGAACTTCTGCCCTTGCTGGATGTCTTGAGTATTTCTCCTTTAAGAAGGTTTTGGTAATATTCTTTAAAGCCAAGTTGGTAGGAGGCCGGAATTTAGAAGACCTTCTCCTGCAAACAGGACAATCCTGAGAACACCTCTCTTCCCAGAACAGCTCTAGACATGCTTTACAGAAACTGTGACTACATGTCAGTAAAACAGGATCCTTGAATATGTCAAAGCACACAGGACAGGAGAGCTCCTCTTCCAGGAGATATGATCTTGTTGACATTTCTTAACACTCTGTGTTGATCTCAGTTATTGCTCCTTGGCAAAGTATGAGACTGTTTTGGTTTCATTCACTGCTTTTATACCCATGGGTGAAAAACAAACGAACCTTGAAATAGTAGGTGTAACTGTTTGTTAAGCTTCACACTTTGCTGTTGCTCATTTGCATTCAGGTGTATTATTATGTACATACAATAAATGTCAAACACCAATAATAATTCAAATCATAAACAAACAAATCAAAATCCATCTTTTCTCTTCCTGTCTGACTCACAGAACACAGGTTCAGAACTTAATTTTGTTGAGTTGGTAACATCCAACAACAACTGTTTTGGAATGAAATACATAATACATGGCGTTTTCAGTGAAATGTAAAGTTAATAATAAACCAAATTCTTTGCAACAAACTGAAAAGGCAATAGACACATATTTAGGACATTGTTTAGGACTAGTACAGAAAGCTGGCAAATGAAATATAATATTGACAAAAGCAAAGATTTCAAGCAGGTAGCATACAGTAAATAAATTATTTTTTTTCTAAATATGAAGAAATGTTTTTTGGTGTCTTGGTGAGAAATTAGAGGCCTATTTTCTGTTTAACAGCACTTTCCTTCTGTGATTTATTTGATATTTCTGGATATTGTTCAGTTATGAATGACAAAAATTAGAGGAAGAGTGACATGTGTGGGTAATATTGTAGTCTTCTTGCTGCCTGACAGTTGTGTGAGTGTCCTGATCCACTTATGTGTCCTGATCATCTGAGGGCCTCTTCAGTGCTGGCTTGTGTGATGTTAATCAGTGCCTTCCCATACCCTTCCCACTGGCCCTTGATCTGACAGCAAATTTTGCAACCCCATTATTTCTGGGTGTGGGGCTAAGCCATTGAACCTTCAGGACATTTTAAACAAAATAAGGCTGGCAGTGTCCTTATAAAATGTCTAAACATCATTGAATCACTGACAAACTAATGAAGTGATGGAACCATCAAGGAGACATGAAAGAGTGACAAATGTCACACCAGAAGGAATCTTTAAGTCCTCATTCAAGTCAATGTAGGGGCACTATTTATTGTCCACTCTTGGTGCAGTGTAAAATGACATGGGGAGTAATTACTGTAAGGAGTCAGATGCCAATCTTTTAGCAGGATTGAAACTTTTCCCACTCCATCCTGTACATATTAGTACACACAAAAAATACAGGCAAACCAGTTTCAGTGTCTCAAAGGATTTGGTGTGTGACTACAACAGTATGATTTATGATAAAGGTTAACAATAAAAGCTTAAAGGTTAACAGTATTATATTATTTAGTTATTTAATATATTTGTAAACACTGAAGCCAGCTTTGCTTAAACTATCACACATGCACAAGAATATACTCTTTTGTCTGTTTACTACTGTTCAAAAGTACTCTCAGCCAAAGTGTAGATCAACAAACAAAGCTACATACAGGCAACTACCAAACTGAAGGAAACAC